>NW_017264936.1:282435-525960 GCF_001329695.1 Rhodotorula graminis WP1
CCTGTTCGGCAGCTTTAATACATCGGGGGTTGCTTGGAAAAGAAATATTAAGGGAATTTTAAGTATTATACTGGGACGGGCGTACAACCTTGAATAATCATACTTTTCAATTAAAGTAAGAACGGTAGGGTAATCCACGGGATTTGTTAATCTCTCCAGATCTAGATCATTAAGGTCTTGGTTAGGTTCTCAGGTCATTTTCTGCCAGTATGTGAGAAAGGAGATCGGTCTAAATATATAGAGAAAGCCGACCTCAACTCATGCATCCTCCTGGTGCCACAAGGTGGGAAGGGTTAAGTGGTCGTTGATTTAAGAGGTACGTGAGTTGGGTTCAGTAGGACCTGTCAATACACCCCCCCCCCCCCCCTCCTCCTCCAGCTCGCCCGCGCCTTCCGCAA
Organism: Rhodotorula graminis WP1; assembly: GCF_001329695.1. Taxonomy (NCBI): domain Eukaryota; kingdom Fungi; phylum Basidiomycota; class Microbotryomycetes; order Sporidiobolales; family Sporidiobolaceae; genus Rhodotorula; species Rhodotorula graminis. The sequence continues at coordinate 282,834 of NW_017264936.1, forward strand.
CAGGCTCGCCCTCGCGTCGTACAAGGCCTCGCGCGGCTGGCACGACGTCGGCCTCGACACGATCGAGCCGCACCTCGAGCAGGAGGCTCAGCGCCGCAGCCAGGGCCCTGTCGCCGCTGCTCCTGCCGCCCAGCACTACCCGTCGCAGCCCCTCGCGCACCAGGCCTACGCGCCGCAGCCCCACCAGCCCGTCTACCAGCAGCAGCAGCAGCAGCACGAGCACACGCCCCAGTACGACATGCATGCCGTCCTCGGCGCGCCCTCGCCATCGTCGCACCCGCACAAGCGCGCCCGCCTCGACGACCCGTACCAGCACGCGCGCTCGCGCCCTGCGCCCCAGCAGCAGCAGCAGCAGCAGCAGGCCGACATGTACAGCGCGCACAGCGTGTACGCCCCGCCGCCACAGCCGGTGCACACCGTGTCGCCGTACTCGACCGCGAGCGTGTACCACCGCGAGCCCGCCGGCTCTTCGTCCTCGCGCCCGCCGTTCGCGCCCCAGCCCGACCTCGCCGCGCCCTCGACGGCGCCTCCCGCCGCCGCAGCAAGGAAGCAGCGCGCCTCGGCGAGCGCAGCGCCCGCGGCGGGTGCAGCGTCGCCCTCGTCGCGCGCCGGCTCGTCGCGTCCGCGCCGCGTCCCGTCCCGGCGCTCGTCGCCCGCGAAAGGGCCGGGCAGCAGGCCGGGCGAGGCCCTGTCGAGCTCGGACCCGACCTTCTCGAGCTTTGTCGACGCGGCGACGGCGCTCACGGGCATGGCGAGGGCGCCGAGCGACCCGTCGAGCCAGGGCAGCGGGAGCGACGAGGGTGGCGCCGGCGGTGGATCCCGGTCGGCGGCGGCGAGGGGCATGGACGTCGACGGGCACGGGCAGGGTGCGGACGACAGGGGCGAGGTCGAGGACGGCGGCAGGAGGGCGCCGTTCGCTCGTCCGGCGACGCCCGAGCGGCAGATTGTCAAGCTCGACGGCGTCGGTGCGCCGGGCGGTGGCAGCGCCGGCGCCAACGACAGCGGCACGGCCGAGGGCGCCGCTGAGCTCATGCTGTACCTCGCCGCGTCGCCGTCGCCCGTCCAGAGCCGCAAGGCGCCACCGACGACGCTCGGCGACGGCTCGGGCATCAAGGGCCGGCGGCTCTTCTCGGGCATGGGCATGGACGCAGGCGACGACGCGTCGTCGGCGGCAGGAGCAGGCGGCTCTGGGCAGGACCCGGGCAGCATCTTTGGCGGCGAGCTCGGCGGCGCGCACCCTGCCGGGGCGCTCGATGCGCCCTTTGCGACGTCGTCGACCGCGCCCACCTCGTCGACGACGGCACCGTCATCTGCGCCCCTCGAGCCCGTCAAGAGCGGCGGCGCGACGAGCGGCCCGAGCGGCGTCTTTGGCGGCGGCCCGAGCGGCCCTGCGACGCCCGGCCGGCAGCGCCAGCCGAGCCTCGGCGGCGCCGCGAGCTGGGAGCTCTTCATCAACGCGAGCCCGAGCCCGAAGCGCGGCGGGGCGAGCGGCGGTGCGGGTGCGGCGGCGGGCGCGGGCATGGCCTCGACGAGGGGCGCGAGCCCGCCGCATGCCGCCATCGGCGCGTGAGCGTTGCGCATTCTCTCGACGAGGGTACTCGAGGGTCGAGGGTGCAGGAGGAGCAGAGCAGGGCTTGTTGATAGAGCGTTCTTGAATCCCCTTTTCCCGCTCGCACCTTCTTGCCAACGAGCAGCATCTCCTTCCTCAGTCTCTCTCTCTCTCGTTCTCGCTCTCGCGTGAGAGACTGCTCGTGTGCACAGTCTGATATGCGCAGTCTAGTCGTGACAACAATGCTCCTCGCTACAGCGCGACTTGGCTCGCTCGCCGCCCTCGTTCATTCGGCCGGCGCGTTGACGCCGACGTCAAAGACGGCGAGTACAGCCTGCCTGAACGTCGCGACGTTGTAGTCGATGAGGGCGGCATGCTGGTCCTGCGTGTGGGGCCGCAAGAGGGCGACGAGCGAGAGGTGGCTGCGCGACAGGACGTTCTCGTTGAGCGCACGGTCCCGCCGAGAGAACGAGAGCGATAGAGAGAAAGAGGCAGACGCACTCGTTGATGCTCCACTGCGCGATTGTCGCGCCCGTCCCGAGGCGCACCTTCGAGTGCGGCAGCCTCGCGCGCCCACTGCTCCTCCGCTGCAGGTCCCCTCCTCCCGCCGCCGCCCCGCCGGCGACGCTCGAGGGCCGGCTCCCCTCCGGCCCTGCGTGCGCCGTGTTCGACTCGCGCCGAGACGAGGATTCGGAGCCGCCAACGCGGCCGGTCGTGCGCGAGAGGGTTCCCGAGCGCGAGACGGGGAGGTCCGGTTGCGGCGAGGCGGCAGTGCTCGAGGTCCTGCAGTACGCGAAGAACACCCTTGTCAGTGCCGAGCGCGTGTGGATGAGGCGCGAGAGTCACGGAGAGAGAGAGGGTCGACGCACTCGTAAAGCTGGGTCAAGTCGCCGACGAGGTCGAGGTAGTCGGCGCAGATGACGTACGTCTGGTTGTCGAGCGGCGCCGAGTCGGTCGCGATGTAGATCTTGGACGACGTCTCGAACAGGAACGCCTTGTCGATCGAGCATTGCTGTCGAGGACGCAGGCGGTCAGGCTCGAGAACGGGCGGGACGACGAAGAGGAGGGAAAGAGGGGGCGTACCGAGCACAAGAGGTCGAGCAGTCGCTCGAGGGAGGCTTGCTCAGGCACGAGCTTCTGGATGACCTTGGACAGCGCCTCGTAGATGGACGTGTCGAACACGGACGTGAGGTGGTAGAAGACGTTCATGTTGCTCTCGAGTTGCGGCGACATGTCGAACAGCTCCTCGGTGAGGCGGTCCCGCAGATTCTGCAGCGTGTCTGGACAGGAAGAGTCAGTGACGGTGTCCTCGAGCGAGATTTACGTAGAGAGGGAGAGAAGGGACGCACCGAGCCGGTAGTCCTCGGACATGCCGTCGACCTTGTGGAGGAAGATCTCGAACTGGATGCCCGGGTTGGCCGTGTACGCCTTGTGCATCGTGACGCTGAGCTTGCGGATCATGTCGTGGAGCGTGCTCTGCGCGTCGAGGACGAAGATGACGGCGTCGGTGTCCTCGAACGAGAGGTTGAGCTGCTCCGGGTCGAGCTGGCCTCCCGGGAGGTCGAACATGCGCATCGACAGGAACGAGCTGGGTGCGGGTACATGGTCAACTAACTCTCCTGGTCGTGCAGGCTGGGTCGCGACGAGGAGGGGAGAGAGCGGTCGAGACGCACTTGATGTCGTCGAGCGACGACTTATTGGTGCGCTCGATGAAGAGGGTATCGCTCGGCGCCATGCCCTCGAAGACGACCTTGCGGATGCTCGACTTGCCCGCACTGCGGCACAGGGCAAAGCGGTCAGGTGGAGTTTCCTCCTCCCCACTTGCCGCTCAAGTCCGGCGTGGGCGAGAGAGTCGCGCGCTCGTGCTGGCGCGTGCGTGCGTGTGACGCGGTGGTGCTTGGGGATTGAGAAGGGAGAGCGACGCACCTTCTTGGCCCCATGAGCAGCACCCTGGGCTTCCTCCTCCCCCGGCCGTCCACCTCGTCCGAGGCCGGCTGGCCCTTGCTCCCGCTCGCCGTGCCGTTCTGGTGCTCCAGGCCGGGCACTGCCATCTTGTTGGTGCCGTACGAGGGCTGCGCGTGCCCGGTCGAGGATGTGGACACCACGCGAGAGGTGGACGGCTGGGCGAGCGATGAGGGACGACGGGCAGGAGGACAGGTCAGTGTGGGCCTGCTGGCGGACCGAGAGGACTGCAGCGGGACGCACCTGCATGCTGGCGATCTCGAGGCGCTCGCTGGTGACTGTCGGCGAGGCGTGTGGTACCAAGCTGGCGCCGAGTGCCGCTGGCGCGCGAAGAGACGCTCTCCTCTCGCTCGCAGTCGCTCGTTCGTAGCTCTCGGGTGCCTCAGACAGGCTGCTGTGCAGCGCATCGGCAGGACCTGTTGCTCGAAGCGTTGCTCGTAGAGGGAGAGCGAGGAATCAGCGGGCCGCAGCGGACGGACCTCTCTCGCTCGAGTCCTCTCGGGCGACTGGCACGAGCTCTCCTCCTTGAACGACGACGAGAGAATGCTCCTCGCTATCTACAGTTGCATCGCCTCCGTCTAGTCGACCAACCGGAAGCTGATCGTCGCGAAGCACTCCTCCTCGAGCGGACCCTCCTGCCCGTCCGGCCGAGGCGCGAGGCGAGTCGACCGCAGCGTGTACCGGATCGGCATCTTGGTAAAGTGCTCGGCGATGTTCATCTTGACGGGCCCGATCCTGCGCGGCGGCGTGACGAGTCAGTGCGACGTCGCTTCGAGCGGCTCCGAGAAAGAGGCGAGAGGGAAAACGAGGACGCACGAGAGGTCGAGCGTGTTGAGGTCGCAGAACGGCGCGTGGAACGACGCGGCGTAGACCGTGTCCGGGTCGTACGTGAAGCCCTCGCTGTCCTTGCGGCAGAAGTACTTACGCCGCTGCGCGACCGTCCGAGGATGCGACGGGTCGAGGAAGACAAAGTTGGTGTCCTGCAGGCGCAGCACGCTTCGTGAGTCCTCAATGACCGAGAGGAGAGGACGAGAAAGAGAGAGGCAAGACGCACCTCTGCTGCGTCGACACTCTCGTCGGCGAACCGCCACGGCCCAAGCTCCTTTGCGACCTCCTCGCTCGCCCGGTACGCGCCAACGTCGCTCTGCGCCCTCTGCAGGCCCGCCCGCTGAGCGCCCAAGAGCTCGTCCGCCGAGACGACGTGCCCGTGAGCGTCGTCCTTGGTCGACGACGTCTCGAGCGCCCCGACGAGCGACGACAGCGAGAACTTGCCCCACTTGCTCTTCTTCTTCGGCGTCGACGAGCCCGAGTGCGGCGTCGACTCGACGTCGTCCGACTTGGGGATCGCTGCGCCCCACAGGCCTGCGCCGCCTGCGCTCGCGTCGGCAGAGAACGGCGGCGAGTCGGACCGTGCGGGCAGGGCGTCGGCCACTCTCGGGCGCGACGAGGCGAACGAGGTGCCGAGGATGAGGGACGAGGGGCGCTGACCCATGCCTGGTCGTGCTGGCGGAGCGAGGGAAGAGGAGGACGTGGTCGAGGTCGGCGGCGCAGTCGGGGTGCTCGAGCCGCTCGGCGGCAGCAGCTCCGAGTGCTCCTTGAGGAACGCGTCGACTCGCGGGTCGCCCTTGAGGCCGAGGAAGCTCCAGTGCGGGCGCTCGACCCACTTGTGCTTGTCGTTCATGGCCTCGGTCGGGACGAACGAGGCCTGCTCGACGCCGTCGGCGGCGGACGAGTCGTGCGAGAGGACGACGGCGCGCGACAGGGCCGACGGCGACGGGTAGGCGCTGAACGTGTGGACGCAGGCGGCCCACGGCGACATGATGAAAGGGCGGCCGTGCGCGGGGCGAAACTCGTAATGAGTGGCCGGGTCTATCCACTGCGCCACCTTCATGCCGGCCTGGAAGGGACCCATCGGGAACGAGTCGGGCAGGTAGTCTGCTCGGGGCACGAGTCAGTCCCGTGAATCTGGGCAGACGAGGGCGGACGGGACGGACCAAAGTCGGAGCCGAACTGGACCTCGCTCGCCGAGTAGGGCTTGACGCCGGCCCTCGCACGGAACTTGCCCTCGATCAGGATGGCGAACTTGCGCGAACGACCCTCGAAGTAGACGGCGTCGGGCTTGGGCGGCGAACCGTCGGGCGTGACGCCGTTAAAGTCCTTGACGAAGACGGTGACCCGGCCGACGAAGTGCGGCGTCGAGATCTCGGTCGGTCGAGACGGCTGGTTGACCCAGGCGGTGCTCATGTGGAACCGGTCAGGCCCGACGGCAACTTCTAGTCGAGGCACTGCGAGGCGTGCGGACGTCAGGGAACGGCGCTGCGAGGAGGAGGAGGAGGGAGCGAGAGGAGCGACGCACTGATGCAGAAGGCGAGGGGGGAGGAGCCAGTCTAGATGCAGTCGATGTAGCGTCCACAGCAAGGTGTAGAGCGAGCAGAGGTGGGTGCAGGAGAGAGAGAGAGAGCGGCGAGACCGATCTGCTGCTCTCGAGTGATGAGCCGCTTCGGCTTGTTGCGGGGCGACGGGCGATCCTCCTCGGGTTTCGCAAATCGTAGCGGCACAGCTTGGAGGCAGCTGAGGGGCGAGTACGCAACAAGTGGCAGCAGTGCGTAGCTGGCGAGGTTCGAGCGCGAGCGGCGTGGATGTGCAGTGGGAGTTTCGCGACTCGCAGCTGGGAGACGGTGCGCACTCGTGCGAAAGAGAGCCGAGAGACGGGCGGAGCGTGTGAGCCGGACGGAGGGAGAGATAGCGAGCGTCGGCCGCGGAGCGAGGAGACGGCCGACGCGGACGAGCTGGGCGGCTTGGAGCTGCTTCGCTTCTCTCTCGCTCCAAGGCTCTGTCCACCCGCGCTACCAGCTCAGAGCACTCTTCAACACTCGCCACGCACCTCGCTCGGCCCACGCACAGCCACACCCTCCCTCGACCTCGTCCTCCTCCCCCCGCTCTGTCTCCATCGTCCCGCCCGCCCCGACACCCGCCAGCATGCCCGCAACCACCCGCCCGCTCCTCGTCGATGTCCACACCCACATGTGCGTCCCACCTCTCTCTCGCCCGCCCTGCTCGTGAGCCAGCGAACCCTGACCTCGTCTTGCCCCCCTCTCTCCCTCCTCTGCCGTCGCGCTCCCTCGCTCCGACCTCGACAGCTACCCGCCGTCGTACATGGACCTCATGAGGCGGCGAGAGCAGATCCCCAAGGTCATCAAGGACACGGCCGGCAACGAGATGGTCGTCCTCCTCAAGGAGGAGGAGGGCAAGGGCGCCAACAGCAAGGGCCGCCCCGTCGGCCCCCAGTACTGGGATCGCGCCGAGAAGATCAAGTTCATGGACACGCACGGCATCGACGTCTCGGTCGTGTCGCTCGCCAACCCCTGGCTCGACTTTCTCACCCCCGCCGAGGCCGTCGACGCCGCGCGCCAGCTCAACGACGACATGCAGACCTACTGCGAGACGTTCAAGGCCGACCACGCCGCCGCCGACTCGACGTCGTACTCGGCCCAGACCGGCAACCGCCTCTTCGCGTTCGGCTCGCTGCCGCTCGTCCCGGGCATCTCGACCAAGCAGGTCCTTCAGGCGCTCGACCAGGTCAAGGGCCACAGCTACCTGCGCGGCATCGTCATGGGCACCAAGGGCATCGGCAAGGGCCTCGACGACCCCGAGATGGAGCCCATCTACGAGGCGATTGCGGCGTCGGGCCTCGTCGTCTTTGTCGTCCGTCGCCTCTCTTCCTCTCTGTCTCCTCGCCGCCCTCGACTGACCTCCTCTCTCCTGCTGCAGCACCCGCACTACGGCATCGAGAATGCGTTCGGCGAGCAGGACAACGGCCATGCGCTCGCGCTCGGGCTCGGCTTCCCCTTCGAGACCACCATCGTGCGTCCCCCTTTCTCGTCCCGCTCTCGCCCCAAGACCCGCCCTGACTTTGTCCTTCCACCCAGGCCATCGCTCGCCTCGTTCTCGCCGGCGTCCTCGACCGCCACCCGACGCTCAAGCTCCTCCTCGCGCACTCGGCCGGCGCGCTCCCGGCCCTCTCGTCGCGCCTCTCGTCCTGCATCGTCCACGACCCGCACGTCAAGGACCGCCTCCAGCACGACTTCCGGTACTACCTCGGCCAGATGTACTACGACGCCGTCACGTACGGGCCCGAGGAGCTCGCCCTCACCGAGCGCGTCGTCGCGAGGGCCAACAACTACGAGAGCAAGGACGAGCGTGCGTCCCCTTCTTCTCTCCTCTCGGCGCGACTCGTCCGGACGACCCTGACGAGCTGCTGTGACCTGCAGAGCTCGCGTACGTCGACCGCGTCAACGAGCGGCGCGACTTGACGGCGCCCGAGGGCGTCTTCCCGGGCACGGACCGCATCATGTTTGGTGCGCCCACCTCTCTCTCTCTCTCCTCTCTCGCTCTCTGTCGGTTCCCGCACTGACCTCAGGAGCGACCTCGCAGGCACCGACCACCCGTTCTTCCCGCCCCTCGAGGGCCAGGGCGACCGCTGGAAGAGCGTCGACGAAAACCTCGACGCCATCGCGGGCGTCGCAGGGTGGGGCGACGCCGAGCGCGCTCGCGTCATGGGCGCGAACGCGGTGGACCTGTTCGGGCTCGAGGTCTGAGGGGACGCGAGAGGGCGACAGGGTCTGAGCGCCGGGTTTTTATAGATGTGCAGGTCATCGGCCTTTTCTTTCGTGCTCCACGCGCTCTCTCCTCTCTCGCAGTCAACCGAGAGATCGCGGAAAAGCATGCAGTACAGCGAGAGGAGAGGGCAGACTACAGGAGCGGACTCTTGATCGCTCGTCTCGTGAGCCTCCTGCGGCGCGACTGGGCCCAAACGGCGACGCCGGCTTTGTCGCCCTGCCCGGCCTGCACGACGAACGGCGTCGAGCTGCGAGTGCCGTCGAGGTGGATGTAGGTCCAGCCGTCTGCGTGCAGAGGAGACGAGGTCCGTGAGATGTTGTCCTGGGAGGAGGTCGAGAGAGAAAGAGAGAGAGAGGCAGGGTGACGCACCAGCATCAACAGCTCCGTCCGCCGGTGCCGTGTCCTCCCACTCGCCGAGCCACCTGAAGCCAGCCGGGAGCTCGCCGCCGACGATGGCCTCGTTCCCCCACACCTCGCCCTCCTTTGCGCCCGCCGCGCTCGCTCCGGGCGCCCGACTCTCAACTTCGAGCCTCTGCACCTCGACGACGTCGCCCTCGAGCTCGTCGTCGCCGAGCGCGTCGTCCTCGAGGAGCCGGCGCGTCGCCTGCTGGCGCTGCTTGCGCGCCTGGGGGGTCTGGAGGCGCTCGGTCGCGTCGCGCACGAACGTCTGGGCGAGCGGGTGCGACAGGAGGAAGGCCGACTCGCCGATGACGAGGAAGACGAGGCGCCAGGGAATGAAAGGCGCGACGAGGGCGAGGACGAACGACGAGACGACGGCGGCCTGGAGGAGGGCGCGCGTGAGGCGCTCGTCGCGCCACGACACGAGGGGCGCCATCGAGCGCAGGGCGTCGGACAGGTCGGCGACGCGGCCCATCATGATCTGGATGTTTTGCTGCGCGACGCGAGGGAAGCGCGGGTCAGCCAAGCGCTGGCGAGGAGAGGCGGAGGAAGAGGCGAGGCGCACCAGGTTCGAGAGGTAGTCGACCGACGAGTCGGGAGGGTCCTTGGCGAGCAGTGTCGGCCCTTCTTGGCTGTCGGGAGGGGGCCCGCCGGCGCGCTTGGCGTGGTAGGTCGACAGGAGGATCGAGACGAGGACGAGGTTGGGGACGAAGATGACAAGGGATGGCCAGTAGCCTGCGAGTGCGCATCAGTACCGAGTAAGTACCCGCTCCGGAGGTCCTGGGAAGATGCAGGGAAAGATCACGCACAGAGGAAGGCCCACGAGAAGGCGAAGAAGAGCGTCTTGGCCGGGTCCTCCCACCGCAGCACGGCCTCGACCGCATCTTGCGCGACAAAGATCGGGCCCGACTTCTGCACGAACCTGTGTGTAGAACGGGCTCACGCAAGGTCAATGCTCGAGCTCAACGAGGAGGAGGAGGTGGCCGAGTGGGGCGGCCGTTCGAGGCGACGCACCGGCGAAAGTTGACGGTCGTGCTGCCGAGCGAGAGCGCTTCTTTGCTGCCCTGGACTGTGTGGGCACGGCGGTGGATCAGTGCCACACCCACGAGAGGCCGAGAGAGGGAGAGCGAGGCGCACCGGTCGATGGTCCTCCGGCCTTGAGGACGGCGCCGACGAGGAGCTCGTCGAGGCTGCCGAGGCGCAGCGAGGGCAGCAGAGACTTGTCTGGCGGTGCTGGTGGCGCGCTCGCAGTCGCGGCGGCCATGGTCAAGCGTGTGAAGGGAGCAAGAGACATCGGCGACGTCGACGTCTGAAGCCAGTCGAGTTCCAAAGCCGGCCTTTCTCACGCTCAACAGCTCTCGCGCGCATGGCAGGACGGAGAGGTAACAAAGACGTTGCACAAGGGGAGAGATCGCTAGAAAGAATAGGGACGAGAGAGAGGGGAAAAGAGGCCGAGAGGGAGAGCATCAACACCGAGGCCGCACACTCGCCGCGCAACGCGCACCGAGAGCGACCTCCATCCGGCCCGCACACACGCACACCCGACCGACCGAGCGACGACCGGGCTGGCGCCGAGCGTCCTCCTTTACTTGGCGCACGAGCAACCGGCGCGAGCGGCAGCCAGCTCGGCCTGGAGCGTCTCGTTGAGGCTCTGCAGGCGAGCGATCTCGTCCTGCATCTCGGCAATGTGCTGGGCCTTGCGCATGCTGCAGAAGAGGGAGGCGGCGAGTCAGGGTCGGGCCCACGACGAGGAGAGGAGGGAGGAGAGGGATGGGACGGACCGAGACTTCCTCGCAGCGAGCGTGTTCGAGCGGCGCTTCATCTCGATGGCCGTGAGCTGCTCCTCGTCGAGGTTCTCGGCGTCGATCGGGTCGGGCTGCGTCTGGGGCAGCTCGGGCGCCGGCGTCGCCGACGACATGGAGCGCTGGCGTTTATTGACGATCGACGCCGCGTACTTGGCCGACCCGGCGCGCTTCTTGCTCGTCGCCGACTCGGTGAGGTAGTTCTTGGGCAGCGTCGGCGCGTCGAGGTCGATCATCGGCTTCTTCGTGTTGCGCACGCCGGTGAACTTGTCCTTCTTGAACGACTGCTCGGGCATGGCCTGGGCCGCCTCCTTGCGCAGCTGCGCGACCGACTTGCGCTTGCCCGACGCCGTGTGCGTCGCCGTCTCGACGCCGACCGTGTGCTGCGGCGCGGGAGCGGGCGCAGGCTCGGCGACGGGTGCCGCGGCCGAGGCGCTGGGCTGCTCGGGGGCGGCGACGGCGGCGGCGATGGCGTACGCGTCAAACAGGGCCGACTCGTTGCGGGCCAGGGTCGGCGGCGACGCGAGGATGACGGGCTTGACGTCCTCCATCGGCGACGACGTCGCGAGGCCGTTGCCGACCGGCGGGAGGGCCGGGAGCTGCAGGTCCTGCGGCGCCCACTGCGACTCGGCCGGCATGGCGAACGACGCCGCCGTCGACGACGACGTGAGGAAGTCGGCGCCGGGCGCCGGGGCGAACAGGCTCGGGTACTCGCCCGCCGCCGAGTGCGACAGCGAGAACGACTCGAGGAGGGGCGAGTCGAACGACGACAGGAGCGGCGACGTAAAGTCGGCCGACGACATGGCGAGGTCGAACGGGCTGCCCGACAAGGACGACGCGAACGACGACGCCGGCGACAGCTCGAGGTCGAGGGGCGAGTCGAGCAGCGAGTCGTCGACGGGGCGGAGCGCGCCCATGGGCGCACCTTGGACGCCGCCAAACGCGGTGCCGAACTCGGGCGTCGCCTCGGGGACGACGATGCTGTCGGTGTTGTACGACGAGAAGTCGAGGAAAGCCGTCAGGTCGGCGGCGGCCTCGTCTGCGCAGAGGAACGGGTCCGAGTCAGTCTCGTCGTTTCTCTCGCGCACACTCGAGCGAGACGGGCGACGCACCAAAGGCGCCCTTTGCCGACGGCTGAGCGTTGAACATGTGGGTGTACTCGTTCATGATCTTGCGGGTGACTTGGCGGGTGCGGTGTGCGGGCTGGACGGGCGCGGTGGCAGGCGAGGTGGTGCGGGCGGTCGGGTTGGCGACGGGCATGGTGATGGCGGTCGTGGTGGTGACGGGTGCGACTGGCGGGAGGTCGGTAGATGCTCGTGGGGCGGATCTAGGGGCAGGGTTCAGGTGTCGGGGTGGGGCACGGCGGTTGTGCGATGGCGAGGTTCATGTTGGTGGTGCGTGTTGGTGGTTGGGGGGAAAGACCTTGGACTGCAGGGCCGGGTAGTAGAGGAGGGGGAGAGACTGTGTCAGCACCGCGCGGTGTAGATAGGCGGCGAGGGAAGCGGGGGAAGAGGGAGGAGGAGCGACGAGGTTTTTCACTCACTCTTTGATTGTGCGAGTTCTTGGGGGACGAGGGGGAGCGCTTGTTGTTCGAGGTTCCGGGGTGCGCTTAGCAGGCCATGGTGGCTGGGATAGGCGGGTAGGTGGTCTGGAGTGGGCGCGGTGAGGGGTGAGAGAGAGAGAAGAGACGACGGCGCGGCGGCGAGCGAGTTGACTCTGGAGCGATTGCGCCATGACTGAAACCCCGACTTTCGCCTCCGCGAAGCAGCTTTTCTGCCCCCGCCAAGCCGGGGCCTCTCGCCCGCTAAACCTTTCCGGCAAGGAGCACCGAGATTAGGCGGTTTCGTCGCGCTCTCGCCGGCCGCACTTAAGCACAACAGCTCGCCGTCCTCGCACCTCACCAGCGCCGAAGGATGCGCTTGCACACGGTAGCCCTCGCTGCTACCTTGGCCACCTCGTCGCCGCTCGTCGCCCTCGCTGCGGCCCTCCAGCTCCCGTTCGCCCCACCCTCCTCGCTCGCCGACTCGAGCCGAGCCCTCCAGCAGCCCGACTCGACGCCGCCGGTCGACTATCCGTACCGCCAGCTGCCCTGGGGCGAGGTCAATGTCCTCGCCACGACCGACACGTGCGTCCACCTCTCCTCCCTCGGTCGTCCTCGAGACGTGGACCTCACCGGCCCCCACATGCCGACGCCTCTCCCTGTCGTGCCTCCTACCGCAACGCAGGCATGGCTGGCTCCTCGGCCACCAGCGCAACGAGCCGAGCTTCAGCGGCGACTGGGGAGGTGAGCTCGCACGTTGCCCTCGCACCTCGCACCTCGCACGACGGCTCACCCTGCTGACCCTGTGCCGCGCGCACCCTGCGCCCGCAGACTACTACTCGTTCGTGCAGCGCATGAAGGAGGAGGCGCGGCGGCGAGGCGTCGACCTGCTCCTCGTCGACGCGGGCGACCGAGTCGACGGCAACGGCCTCGTCGACGCCGAGCCGTCGCCGCATCCCAAGGGCTACACGGCGCTCGAGATCTTCAGCCGCGTCCCCTACGACGTCGTCACGACTGTGCGTGATTGCTCTCACTGTCCATCTCCCTCGCCGCGACCTGACCTCGACCTTGCTCTCCCTCCCTCTCTCCCCACCTCGCACCTCCGCACACAGGGCAACCACGAGCTGTACAAGTACCCCGTCGCCTCCTACGTCTCGACCGTCATGCACGACAAGTTTGGCGACCGCTGGGTCGTCAGCAACGTCAACATCACGGCGCACGACGACGTGTCGGGCCGCGAGGTCGAGCGGCTCCTCGGGAACCGCATGCGGCGGTTTGAGACGGAGCAAGGGCGCGAGGTCGTTGCGTTCGGGCCCCTGTTCGACTTCAAGGGTGCGTCACTCACTCTTCTCCCGGCGAGCAAGCCTCGCAGCGCGACTCGGCGACTGACTCACCTTCCTCCCTTGCGCAGCTCATGCGGCCGGTCTCGCTGTCCAGGCGCCGTCGCGCATGGTCAAGGAGCCCTGGTTCCGCGAGGCGATCGCTACAGCGCCCGACATCTTCTTGCTCGGTCCGTCCCTGCTCGTCTTGCCCTCCCCGATCGTCCGCACGGACCGCTCGCGAAAGCTCTTTCTTCGAGACGAGCCTGACCCTCCTCGTTCTTCCTCTTGCAGTCGGCCACATGTCGCTGCGCACCGAGCCCGACTCGGAGTGGAGCGCCGTCGTGCGCGCCATTCGCGAAGTGCACCCGACGGTGCCGGTCCTCGTCTTTGGCGGCCACCACCACGTGCGTCCTCGTCTCCCTATCTCTCGCCATGGTCCTTCGCAAGCAGTCACTGACTCGTTTCACATCCTCGAAGATCCGCGACTGCGTCCAGGAGGACGAGTGCAGCATGAGCCTCGCTGCGGGTCGGTACTTTGAGACTGTCGGATTCATGAGTGCGTCGCCCTCGGCTCTCTCCCTCTCTCTTCCCCCCCTGGTCCCGATCTGACAAACTTGTCGTACAGGTGCGAGCGGCCTCAACGACTCGAGCAAGCCGCCAACGTTCAAGCGCCGGTACATCGACCAAAACCGCAACTCGGTGCGCTCGAGCCCGTCTCCTCTCTCGCCCTCTCTCGTACGACGCTCACCCACGCTCCGCCATGCAGTACGAGTACCACGTCGGCAAAGGCTTTGACACGCCCGAGGGCAAGGCGATCACCAAGGAGCTGAGCGAGACGGCCCGGCGGTTTAACCTGACCGAGCAGTTTGGCGTGGCCCCTCAAGGTCCGTCTCTACCTCTCTCTCGCCCCCCTCTCCAGTCAACTCTCGACTGACGCTCGACTGCCGCACAGACTACTTCTTGCACCGCTTCCCGCACACCGACCGCCGCTCGATCTTCCGCCTCCTCACCGAGTCGGTCCTGCCGCAGCTCATCACTCGGCCCGACCGCCCTGCGGCGCCGTACCTCGTCCTCAACACGGGCAGCATTCGTTTCGACCTGTTCAAGGGCCCGTTCACTCGCGGCGACCAGTGGCAGATCCTCCCGTTCGCCAACAACTTCCTCTTCCTCCCCTCGGTCCCGAGGGCCCGTGCGGCCAAGCTCCTCCACCACCTCAACGTCGTCGGCGAGCACCGCCTCGCGTCGACCGCCTCGGCACTTACCTCGGCACTTACCTCGGCGTCGGCGCCCGAGACGGACGAGGAGCGCGCGTGGCTCGCGCAGCAGAGCGCCGACGTGCGCCTCGCCGCCGACGCCGCCGCCCTCGAGCACGCGCACAGGCGCGCCTCGTCGCCGCCCCTCTCGCCCTCGTCGAGCTCGTCGAGCGCGCACGACGACGGGCGGTGGCGCATACGGCGGGCGTCCGAGGGCTACGTCACGCGCGACGCGTGCGGCGGGTCCGACCCGGTCGAGCAGCTCGGCGACGACACGCTGCACCGGTCGTACCGCTCGGCGCGCCAGCCCATCTTTGTCTCGACTGCGCTCCCGGGCGCTTCGAGCATCGGCGCCGAGGCGGGCGGCGAGGCGGCGGCGGCGGCGTCGGCGCAGGAGGAGGAGAGCGGGCCCGAGCCCGGCGTCGACGTCGTCTTCTTCGACTTTATCGCGATCGACGTCGTGCGTGGGCTCAACGCGCTCGGCGGCAAGGAGGACGGCGGCAGGTACCGCCTCGACGAGGTCGAGCGGTACGTCGAGTGGGTGTCGGCCAACACGCTCCTCGAGGAATATGCCAAGCGGGCGTGGTCGTAGACGCCACCGAGCGAGAGGACGTGTATTTACCGTCGAGACGTTCAAGTTCTCGGAGCGAGAGACGCAGCGCATCTTGATAGCCTCTCGGGCGCAAAAAACCGGCTGCGAGACCCTCTGAAAGATGTGCTCGGCCCTCGCCTCGTCGCCCTTGAGCATAGCCGACACCCGAGCAGACTCTCGTCGAGACAGGGAGGAACTGAGAGGCTGCGCATCATCGCTCAAGCGTTCACAGATGGCTACACGGCCGCTGCCTCGTCCCTCGACCCGGGCTCAACCGGCACCGCCGCCGCCTCGCCGCCTTCTTCCGCAGCACTCGCGCCCGCCGTATCGCTCGCCGCGACATCGCTCGCACTCGCACCCGCTCCCGCCGCCGCCTTGTCGGCCTCGCTGCGCTCGAGCCTCTTCCTCCCGACGTCGAGCGCGATCTGCTCGAGGTTGAACTTTTTGTTCTTCCACAGGTGGCCCTCGACGACGCTCAGGCCGTACACGTTCTTGAGGACGGTCGGGAGGAGGACGAGGTCCGGGTTCTTGAGGTCGGCGCGGACCGAGAGGATGGGCCGGTCCGGGACGGGCGACGAGATGGTCGGCGCGGACGAGAGGCGCGAGGTGAGCGAGCCGAGAAGCTGGAGGAGGAGGTGGCGCGAGAGGGGCTGGGTGTGGGAGCGAAGGACAGGTTCGATGGCGTACTGTGGGTGGCCGACAGTCAGTGAGGCCGAGAGAGAGAAGAGAGAGACAAAAGGCTGGACGCACGGTGACGGTCGTCTTGTTGTTGGCTGCGGCCCAGCTCGCGAAGCTCTTCTCGATCAGGCCCGCCGACTGCTGCTCGACCTGCTCGAGCGAGAGCGAGTGGCACGTAATGGTCGTCGGCGACAGGCGCTGAACGAAGCTGCAGACGACGACGGGCTCGAGGGTCAGGCTCCACTCGTAGAGACGACGAGGACGATGCGGACGCACCGAGTGCGGGACTGCCCAGTCTCTTGCACCTCGGCGACGAGCGCCTCGGTGAGTTCGACCGGGTCGTAAGGCCACGCCGTCGCGATGAAGCACACTGCGCGCGCACGACGACGGTCAGCTGCCGCTCGCGAGGCTGAAGAGAGGGAGCGAAAGGGACGCACAGCACTCGGTGTCGGTCGCGATGCTCTGGAAGCGCGGACGCTCCTTGCTCTTGCCCTTGTCCTGCCCGTCGGCGCCCGGTGCTCCTCCCGCCGCCGTCCTACCCGGCGCCATCTTGCCGCTGCCCCTGCCCGACTTGAGGGCGGCGAGCTCGCGCTGTATGCTCGCCTCGATGTCGTCGTCATCGTCGTCGTAGTCGTCGTCCGAGTTCGGGGCAGGGGCGGTCGGGGCGGCAGGCGCAGGAGGAGCGGAAGTGGGAGAGGGGGACGGGTCGGCGGCGTCGGCGTCTGCGGCGGGTGCGGGTGGACCGAGGGCCTTTCTGGCGTCGATGTCGGCCTGGCGAGCTGCGACCATCTTGTCGATGCGCTCGGGAGGGTACAGGCGGTCTGCGACCTGATGAGGAGGAGGGGGAAGTCAGCTCGTGTCGGCGACAGCCTCGAGGGGGGAGAGGGAGAGGAGGGTGCGCACCTCGTCGAGGAGGTCGTACATCTCGCCGACGCAGCGCGACTCCTTGCCGCGGATGGTGGTGACAAAGATGCCCTTGCCGCCGACCTGGCGTTTCGAGGTGTAGCCGCCTCCAGGACCGCCGCGAGGCTTGCCGGACCCTTTACCCTTGCCGCCGCCCTGCTTGCCCTTGCCCTTGGGAGCGTTCATGGCCATCTGGCGAGGGAGTGAGCCGAGTGGTGGTGAGAGACGAGAGGTGGGGAGAGCGACTCTCTCTTGCTCCGCTACCCACTCGCGCTCGGCACCAGCTGCGACCGATGAGCAAGCGTGTCTCGCAGCGCGACTTTGTCGTCGACGACAACGACGACGACGAGCTCCTGCGCGAGGACGAGGACGAATCCGACTTTGGGGGCTCGGACGACGACTCGGACGGCATCGCTCGCCTCCGCTCCAACCGAGGCCGGGGCAGTACGGCCGCGAGAGGCGCAGCGAGCTCGGCAGGCGCACCGGGAGGGCCGGCGACCCGGTCCAAGGGCAAGGGCAAGGCGTGGGAGGGCCAGTTCGAGCGGACCTGGGACCAGGTCCAGGAGGACGAGCGCGGCACACTCGAGGGCGCAGTGAGCGACCTGCTCCTCTCGACAAAGTCTCGACGGTGCGCAACCCTCTCTCTCTACCCCTGTCGACGAGAGGCGGACCCGCTCACCCCTCCCCCTCCTCGCAGGCTGCTTCGCGACACCTCGTCCATCCAGCGCGGCATCATCCGCCATGTCTACCTCGTCATCGACCTCTCGTCGGCAATGCTCGTGCGCGACTACAAGGCCACCTGGCTCGACCTCACCGTCCAGTACGCCCAGGTCCGTCCTCCCCTTTCCTTTCCCGCCCCCACCCTCTCGCCGGTCGCTCACCTTCTCGCGCCTGCAGGAATTCGTCACCGAGTTCTTCGACCAGAACCCGATCGGCCAGATGGCCATCATGGTGACCCGAGACGGCCTCGCCGAGCGATTGACGCCGCTGAGCGGTGCGTCGTCCCCCTCGTTCGTCTCCCTCGAGCCCGACCCTGACGGCCACCTCCCCTCGCAGGCAACCCGGCCGATCACCTCAAGGTGCTCCAGAACAAGAAGAAGCTCGAGGCGCGAGGCGCACCGAGCCTGCAGAACGTGCTGCAGCTCGCAAAGACGGGACTCGCGTGCGTCGCTCGCTCCCTCCACTCTCTCTCTCCCTCCCTCGACCGTGCCTGACTCGCTCGCTCAACAGACATCTTCCTCCACATGGCTCGCGAGAAGTCATCGTCATCCTCGGTTCGCTCACGACGTGCGACCCGACCAACATCCACCAGACGATCGTCGACACCGAGAAGGAGCGGTCCGTCCCCCTCTCCCTCTCTCTCTCCTCCACGCGCCTGTTCCTCCACTCACTCGCCGTTCACCTCGACAGGATACGCGTCAACATCATCGGCCTGACTGCCGACATGAAGATCTGCCGCGACATCTCGGAGCAGACCAAGGGTCCGTGCGCCTCTCTCTCTCTCCTTTCCCCTCGCTCGCCCGACTGACCCAGCTCCTCTTGACAGGCGTCTACCGCGTCGCACGCGACGACCTCGCCTTCCGCGACCTCCTGTTCGAGTTTGTGTCGCCGCCGCCCACGTTCGCCGGCACCAAGACGGCGCACGTCCTCGGCTCGTCGTCGGCCGACCTCATGCAGATGGGCTTCCCGGCGCTCGTGCACACGACGTACCCGGCCGTGTGCGCGTGCCACGGCAAGCTCAAGACGAGCGGGTACAGCTGCCCGAGGTGCAAGGCGCGCCTGTGCGACGTGCCGACCGAGTGCAGGGTGTGCGCCTTGACGGTCGTCAACGCGCCTCAGCTCGCGAGGAGCTACCGGCACTTGTTCCCTGTGCGTCCTCTCTCTCTCTGGGGTGGGAGCGCTCGTGTCGAGGAGGACAAAGATTGACGAGCACCTTCCCTCGCGCAGGTCGCCAACTACGAGCGGGTCCTCCAGTGCGTCCTTCCTCTCCCTCTCCCTCCTCTCTAGCGCAACCTTACTGACTCGCGGTCCCTCCCCTCGCAGCTCCTCCCCCTCGACCGACCCGCCCACCTGCTTCTCCTGCTTCTTCCCCTTTGCCCCGCCACCCACCACCTCGACCACCCCGGCCGCCGCAGGCGACCTCTCGCCGCTCGGCCGGTACCGCTGCCCAAAGTGCGCCCACGACTTCTGCCTCGAGTGCGACAAGCTCGTGCACGACGCGCTCGGGTTCTGCCCCGGGTGCGCCGGGGCCTGAGCGGCGGGTGGGCGGGCGGCGCTCTCGGGCCAGGAGCGAGGGAGCGGACGAGGGAGGGGGGGCTTGAGAGATGGACGAGGTGCACTGCAGGGTTCTACTACAACAGGGAGCGCTCGAGAGAGAGCGAGAGAGAGAGAGGCTCGAGGTACGGCGAGGGAGAGGTACAGGTGGGTGCCGCTAGTGCGACGACGAGAGGGAGCGGAAGAACCTGCTCAGGCGGCACGAGAGGAGGAGGAGGTCAGTGTCGTGTTCGAGAGGGACGAGAGGTCGGAAAGAGAGAGAGAGCGAGGCGCACTCGGAGTAGGCGTGCTCGACGTCGAAAAGCATCTGTGCGCGCAGCAGCGGTATATCAGTCCTCGGACGAAAGGTACGAGGGCCGAAGAGAACTGCGAGACGCACCTGACGAGACTGCTCCTCGGTGATCTCCTCGCTCGCGCGCATCTGGTTGAGCGTGATGAGCCTGCGCGGGGGAGGGGTCCTCTGTGAGCTCGTTGGCCCGCCGCACCGGCAGTTCGTCCGCCTCGCCGCCCGGCCGAGAGAGATATGGGACGCACCAGTGCAGGATCTTTGGGCGGCCCTCCCACTCGTTCGAGTTCTTGAAGCGCGTGTAGCCCGACATGAGGTCGGTCAGGAGCGGGTGGAGCTGGTCCTTGGCGCGCAGCTTGAGCTTGAGGGCGTCCATGAAGGTGATAAAGTTCTGTGAGGGTCCCGAGCGAGTCAGCTCGGCGGAGAGAGAGAGGAAGGAGGAGGGAAAGGGAGCGGGGGACGCACCTGAGTCGTCTCTGCGACCCACTTGGCCGTCTCTGCGCCGCCCGAGCCGCTCTCTTCGGCGGCGTGCTCGACCGTGGCGGGTACTCCGACCTTGAGGCGATGTGCGGCGGCGGTGCAGTCCATCTGCGAGGGTGCGAGGGCGGGTGAGCGGCGGTGCGGTGGATGGAGGGGGAGAGGTGGGTGGACGGACGCGGTACTCTTGCATGAAGGCGTCGAGGCTGGGTACGGCGTCGCCGACGAGCTTGATGATGGTCTTGTATTGGGCAAGGAGCCTGGTGCACGCTGGGGCGTACCTGCGAGCGGGCACCTCCCCACATGAGCCGCGGGGACGACGACGACGACGGCGAGAGGGAGGAAACGGCGGGTGGGGCGCACTGTGCAGCTGTGATCGAGTCTCGGACGTAGGCGCGCTCGAGGTAGTTCAAGCTGAGGACGAGCGAGTAGAGGTTGGCGAGTTCGTCGATGCGCTCGCGGTCGGCGTTGGTGGTCGCGAGCCGCACCTCCTGCGAGGGAGCGAGTACCGCGTTAGTGATGCGAAGGATGGCTAGAGGATAGAAGACCGCACCTCGTCCAGGTTAAAGGCGAGCGACATGGCGGGCTGTCGTCAACCGAGAGCGAGATGGACATCGACTCTGTCCACCTCTCTCGCCTCACCCGCCTCGACCAGGACCAGCCACAGCACCGCTAGATCGACTCGGTACTCTCACAGCCTCGAGCTGCACCACCCGCCGAGCGCCCCCACCCCGTCCTCGTCGACCCGACTTGGCCCACCTCGCGCATCATGTCGTCGGTCCTGCGTGTCGGCGCCCACCTCCTCAGCCTCGCACAGGTCCTCCTCTACCTCCCCTTGACCCTCGACATCGCAGAGCCGGGCAAGGAGGCCATGCGTCCGTTCCCCTCCTCCTTGTCCTCCTCCTCCTCCTCAGCGACTCGTCCAACTGACCCCTCTCTCACCCTCCCCCACCCACAGTCGCCCTCTCGCTCATGTTGGCCGTCGCGTTCGGCATCTCGGCCACCCTCCACCTCGCCGTCCGCAACACAAAGCTTCGCCCCGTGTCGACCCTCCTCTCGTGGCTCTCGCCCCTCCTCATCCCAGCCCTCCTCCTCCTCACCCTCAACCTCTACTCGACCTCGACCGCCAACACCGTCGCCCCCTCGCTCCGCGACAAGGTCCTCCACCCGCACCTCGTCGCCTCGACCGCGACCGCGACCGCGCCCTCGACCGCCAACGCGTCGACACTGTACGACACGCTCGTCTCGGTCGCACGCGCGGCCCCCTCGGCGTGGGAGACGGTCCTGCGCAAGTCGTCGCCCGTGTTTACCATCCTCGAGGGCCTGTGCACCCTGTTGTGCATCCAGGCCGTGAGCCGGTTCACCGTCGCCCGCATCGACGACAGCAGGAGCCCCGACCTCCTCAAGATGCTCGTCCTCATCGTCGCGTCCGGCATCTACGTCATCAGCGCCTACTTCTTGTGGGAGGTGCGCCCCCCCTCTCTCTCTCTGTCGCGGCCCCTCAGCTCGAGTCTCGCACCTCGAGCGCTGACTGCCCTCTCGCCCGCAGAGCTACGGCGCCGTGACGGACCGCCTCTCGTCCACCTTTATCGGCGTCGCCGTGACGACTATCCTCTTCCTGAGCGGTATCTCGTTCAGCGTCCAGAAGGGCAACGTGATCGAGACGGCCCTCATGCTCGCGTGCGTCCCCGTCTCGCTCTCAGTCTTGGGCGGCGCGCGCTCGGCCGTCGGCGCGTGCGTCGCCCTCCATGTTTAGGGTCATGCGACTCACGAGCTCTCTGTCGTCCACAGCTACGCTGTCTTCCAGATCTTCCACCTCTCGAACCGGCCGCAGATGTACACGGCGGGCCTCCTCAAGCACGTCTTCAAGGCCTCGGGCACCAACGGCCACCCGCCGCTCCCGCCCGTCGTGCTCCAGTCGTGCGTCCCGGCCCTTCTCTCCCTCGGTGGAGCGGCGACACGGCCCCAGAACGCGGCACTGACCTGCCCTCGAGGACGACGCAGGTTGGACGCGGTCACGAGCGCCGTCAGCCAGACGTTCGGCGCCGGCGTCGAGTTTGTCATGGCTGCGTGAGTCTATCGGTCTCTCTGCACACGCTCGAGCCGGCTTGCTGCAGACGCGGCGGGTCGTCGAGCTCCATCGTTGGGCCGAGGACTCACCTGCCTTGTCCTCTCCTGCAGCTCGTCCGCCCTGCCCTTCAGCGTCATCGTCACCCTCTTCTATCGCGTGTTCGTCATGTACGCCGCAACACGCGTCGTGCTCGCCCTCAAGCGCCGCACGGGCGGGTACGAGGACAACCGCAAGTTGAGCGAGGAGGAGCCCGTGCGTCCCTCTCTCTCTCTCTCTCTCTCTGTGCCCGAGTGCCGCCCAGACGAGCCTCTCCTGACCGTCGACCGACTCGCGCGCGCAGGCTGCCCGCGTCATGACGGTCGTCCTGACGTACTCGCGGTCGCTCCTCATCGGCGTCTACACGCACTTGCTCCTCCTGAGCGAGTCGCAGGGCGACCAAGCCTTTTGGCGGTGGGTGTCGCTCTTCTCGGTGACGGCCCTGTGGGCGCTCGAGATCCGGCTCGGTGCGCACGTCGACGACCAGGAGGGCGCGGGGAGGTGGAAGTCGGAGTAGCGGCGGTCGAGTTGTCCCTCTTCTGTAGCGATACCCTTTTGAGTTACACCCGCAGCCCGTAATCGCAAGCGCAGTCTGTTTGTCACTCGGGCGAGCGCAAGAAAGCGAGAGAGAGAGCCCGCTCGCACCGCCCGCTCCAGAGCCGCGAACGTGAGGACGATGAGGCCACCTTCGACTCCTCGCGCTCTCGCTCTCCCACCACGCTCCCTGCGCTCTGTGAGTTGGCGTACAAAGTAGCCTGCAGGCCTGACACGCGCTCTGACACGGTCACTGACCCCGTGCGGCCCCTCGCAGCTCCCTACCACTTCCTCATCTCCCCCATCCACCATGTCCTCCGCTCAGAAGCGCGACGCCTTCCTCGCCGTGTGGCCGAGCCTCGCCACCGAGCTCGTCGACTACCTCCGTGGCGAGGGCATGCCCAAGGACGCCGTCGACTGGTTCCAGCGGGTGCGCTCCCTCCCTCTCCCCTCCTCCCCCAGCCTCGACAAAGGCGAGCTGACTCCCCCCTTCTCACCGCGCAGAGCCTCGACTACAACACGCCCGGTGGTGCGCACTGCTCTCACACGAGCTCTGCACCGACACACTCTGACCCAGGACACCGTGCGCAGGCAAGCTCAACCGCGGCATCTCGGTCGTCGACACGGTCGAGATCCTCAAGGGCGCGAGCCTCACCGACGACGAGTACAAGCGCGCCGCCATCCTCGGCTGGTGCATCGAGCTGGTGCGCCCCCGTCCCATCCCCTTCACCGAGCTGTCGGTCGTCGCACGAGCCGTACCTGACCCTGTCGTGTTGGTGGTCGTTCGACGTGCCCACAGCTCCAGGCCTACTTCCTCGTCGCCGATGACATGATGGACCAGAGCATCACCCGCCGGGGTCAGCCGTGCTGGTACCGCGTCGTGCGTCTCCCCCTTCTCGCCCCCTCTCGAACCCGGACGACGACGACCTGACCCTCCTCTTGAGCGCCGAAAACAGGACGGCGTCGGCAACATTGCGATCAACGACGCCTTCATGCTCGAGGCCGCCATCTACTACCTCCTCAAGAAGCACTTCCGGCAAGAGAAGTACTACGTCGACCTCCTCGAGCTGTTCCACGAGGTGCGTCCCCTCTCGACCTGCGCTCCTTCGCTCGTCGTCGCTCAAGCGTCGCTTACCGATTGCGCTCTCGCACCCGGCACACAGGTCACGTTCCAGACCGAGCTCGGCCAGCTCATCGACCTCATCACGGCGCCCGAGGACTCGGTCGACCTGAGCAAGTTCTCGCTCGACAAGTGCGTCCCGAGTCCGCCTTCTCTTTCTCGCGACGAGCTCACACCGTCCCTCGCGCGCAGGCACCACCTCATCGTCGTGTACAAGACGGCGTACTACTCGTTCTACCTCCCTGTCGCGCTCGCGCTCCACATGGCCGGCGTCACGTCCGAGTCGGCGTTCAAGCAGTCGCTCGACATCCTCGTCCCCATGGGCGAGTACTTCCAGGTCCAGGACGACTACCTCGACTGCTACGGCACGCCCGAGCAGATTGGCAAGATCGGGACCGACATCCTCGACAACAAGTGCTCGTGGCTCGTCAACCTCGCCCTCAAGAAGGCCAACCCGGAGCAGCGCAAGGTCCTCGACGTGCGTCCCGCTCATCTCTCCCTCGGTCGGGACCTGCACGACGCCAAGTACTGACTCAGGATTCTTCGACCGGGCGCGCAGGAGAACTACGGCGTCAAGAACTCGGAGAGCGAGGCGCGCGTCAAGGCCGTCTACCGCGAGCTCGAGCTCGCGCGCGAGTTTGAGGAGTACGAGCACGACTCGTACACGCGCATCAACGGCCTCATCGACGCCATCCCGGCCGAGGGCAGCGCCGACGGCCTCAAGCGCGAGGTGTACCAGAGCTTCCTCGCAAAGGTGTACAAGCGCCAGAAGTGCGTCCTCCTCTCGCTCTCTCTCTCTCGACGTCCTCTCTCGTATGGTCACTGACCGTCTCTTTCGTCCAGGTGAGCGGCCGAGGAGCGTGCGACGGGCGAGGGTGCGAGAGCGAGGACGAGTCGTAGAGAGCGGCGCCGCAGCGCAGGGGCGCACGCCGCCTCAGCATTATCCAGTGCCAGGGCGCAGCAATGATGATACCCTCCTTCTTCTGCGGATAGATCTGCGTCTCTCTCTCTCTCGACGACGACGAGGCGCTGTCGGCTGCGGTCGAGGGCCTGCTGCGTCCAGTTCTCGAGGCGGCGCGTCACGCATGCAGTCTCTGCTTGAGCGCTGGGTCCGCCTCGTACCTGCTTGTCTCGCGGTGCGCCACTCGTACCGGGACTGTCGAGAGCGAGCGCGTTCAACGCCAAGCCGCACGGCAAACCCTTTGAGCGAGGCACGTCCGCCGGCCGGTCCGAGCGAGCTCGTCGAGTTGCGCATGCATCAGAAGCACAGCGATGAGAGACGATTCGCCTTTCGCGACGTGCCGGAAGCCGGCACTGCAGCCGAGAGAGGCGCGAGACGACGAGAGCCTGGAGCTTGAGAGTCCGAGGGCTCGAGCGTCCAACTTGGGAAGGTCGAGCTGCCACCTCGTGGGGGAACGCCGGCCGGCGGCGGCTGTGAACTCACCGCTCGGCAAGCTCAGTACATGTACAGTGTGCGGCGTGGCAGCGTCGAGGTGTGCAGAGCGTACCAGAGAGCGCTGAAAGCGACACTCGAGGTTACGGGCCCAGGGCAGCGGGACAGCTCGCGGCTCGACGTACGCAGCGGCGGACGAGGGGCGATCGAAAGGGCAACGAGGCGGGCGTTTGGCCGGTTTGCCCCTGAGAGGGGGGCAAGGCGATCTCGCCGCGGGTCCCCCCACACGCGGTCGAGCGCACACATGCCCGCCGCCCTGGCTCTTTTCCCCTCCTCTCCCTCCTCTCCCTCCTCCCACCGCCGCTCCACTCGTCGTTCCAGGATCACCATGCGCACCTCTGTCTTTGCCCTCGCCGCCCTCGGCTCTGCCGCCTCGCTCGTCGCTGCCCAGGTGCGTCCCTCTCTCCCCCTCGTTCGTCCGCGCGGGAAACAGCCACTGACGGTCTCGTCCCCGCAATGGTCACCTCCCCTCTCGCACCCACACAGTCGACGCCGCCTACGTGCTTCCTCACCTGCTTCGCGTCCAACCTCGGCTCGTCGTCGTGCAGTGGCGCGACCGACATTGCCTGCCTGTGTGCGTCCCCCTCCTCTCCTCCTCCCTGTTCCGGGTCACCGTCGACCTCCCCGACCGTGTTGACTGACCGAGTGTCTCTTTGCCACAAACAGGCCGTGACACCGCCTTCCAGTCGGCCACCACCCAGTGCATCCAGACGTCCTGCGTGCGTTCAGGCCTCCTCTCCTCGGCGTCGACTTTTGGCCGGCAAACTGACCCTTTCCCCTCCCTTCCTTCGCCTCTCGCAGAGTGGTGACGACCTCCAGGCCGCCGCGTCGTACTCGACCTCGGCCTGCGCCGCCGCCGGCGTCAGCCTCACCGTCTCGTCGGGTGCGTCTCTCTCCCTCCTTCCCCCCTCGCTCTCGGTTCCCGCACTGACCTCGCTCGCTCCCTGTCGCAGGCGGTGCCGCTTCCTCGACTGCCGCCAGCAGCGAGTCGTCGTCGGCTGCTGCGTCGTCGGGCGTCTCGTCCGTCTCGTCGGCCCTCTCGTCGGCCGTCGCGAGCGCGTCGTCGATGGCCAGCATGTCGGGCTCGTCGGTCGCCTCGTCGGCCTCGGGCGCCGCGTCGGGCATCCAGTCGTCGGCTTCGGCCGCCCTGTCGTCCATCTCGTCGGTTGTCGCGAGCGCGACTGGCTCGGCCCCGTCGGCTGGCGCCTCGGGCTCGTCGGACGCCTCGTCGGCCAAGGTTGGCGGCGCCCTCGCCGGCGTTGCCGCCCTCGCTGCCGTCCTCGCTTTCTAAGCAGGTCCGTCCTCGCCCTTGAGTAGCAGACCCTCTCTCCCTTTTCTCCTCCTGTCGTCCCTCTCCCTTGTCCCTCCCCTCTTTGCCTTTCCTCCTCGTCACCGGACATTCTATCCTCCCCCTCCCTCTCTAGTCACCAGCTTGTCGTCCGAGGATCGAAACCCAATCGTTTGCAGTATCCGACAGCGTCGAGAGCGGCGAGGCGAGAGACCGAGAGGGAAGCTAGCGAAGCCCTTCTTCCCCTCGAAGCAAAGGTGGCTCGGCTTGTCGGTATCCGGCAGTCGCATCAAGGTGGCCTGCTGTCGACGTTACACACGCGCACTCGATTTTGGTGCAGCTCGCGGACCTTTCGGCTCGCTCGAGGTGAGGTCTCGCGAAGGGGCTCGAGCGCCTTTTCTCTCTGAGTCGGCAGCGCAGCGCAGCACGAGCGCGACCGCGTCGAGCTCGACTCGGCGACGTCAAGGTTGCTTGCGAGCTGTTACGGGGCGCGTTCGCGAAAGAAGCGAGGAGGTAAAGCGACAAGCAGCTTGGGAAGCAAGTCGAGGAGGAGGACGAGGTCTGCGCTGCTGATAGGCGTCGGCGCGCTTGCCCTCGTTCGGCAGGCACTCTGACATACTCACAGCGAGACCTCGCAAGAAAGAGAGGCAGCAGAGAGAGCAGAGAGAGCCTCTCTCGGGTCGCTCCTGGAGCGACTTGAGAAGGGCGGCGGGTGGAGCCAGCTCGCGCTCTACAAGATCAACTGGCTCAGGAAACGCAGTCGATCTCATTGCAGACACCTCGTCGTTCGATCCCGCGCAAGCAGAACTCTGTAACCGTGCTAGATCAAGAGCTACCGTTTGAGCGAGGGTGCGCAGGATCCCCCTGTTTTTAGTAGGTGGCCGGGCGCACGGGCGCTCCGCAGGGGTGCGCGCCGTGCGAGCGGCTCACCAGAGTGCGCCCGCTGCCCTCAGGGGCACGTGAGGGCGGGCGCGGCCTCGTAAGGACCCGTCCGCGACGGCTCGACTCGCTGAGCCGCCGGGACGAGTGCGATGACGAACGAGAACTCTGCGCGGTCTGGGATCGCTCGACAGGGACGAGGAGAGCTTTCTGAGAGGAAAGGGCGCCGTCGCGCGGCGCAGCAAGGGCGCGAGGGGAAGCTTTCGAGGCCGAGAAGCGGGAGGTGCCATCGAGGGCGCGACTAACCTGCGGCGCGAGGTCAAGATGATCAGTTCGCGGCTCGGCGAGGAGTACGAACCCATGTGAAGGTCCTCAAGGGAAAACAGAGAGTGCGAGGGACGTACAAAGGACAACATGAGCCGCCCCGAGGTTGAGAGCCCGCCTCGCACCGCCCAGAAGACCGCCCTGCTCGCCTTGCACAGCCGTTCCGCCTGTAAGGTGACCGAGTCAGTCCACCAAGACCCCCGCACCGTGTCGCGAGGTAGCAGAGGGGGCGAGGGGAGAGGGAGAGGGGAGCCAAACACGGGGAGGCGGAGAGGAGGTGGACGCACCAGTCGCCCAAAGCCCGCACAGCGCGGCCGCCTGGCCCAGTAGTCTCCTCGATGCTGCCATGGCCCTTGACGACGATGCCCACAGGCCCATGAACCGTTGCCACCAGGTGAGAGAGGTCGGACGACGCGAGTTGCTGATGAAGATGCGACGCGCTCTGCGCCCTCGGCGGCCGCTCGCGGCGGTGCGGGTGCAGGCCCCATAGACAGATGATGCGATGCAGAAGAGCTGGACACACGTCGGCAAGGCACAGCAGCGGTGCGGCCGAGTTGCGCGTGGAGGACGAGCGAGGTGCGGGGCGCGAGTTGTCGAGATTACGACGTCGCGCTCAACTTTTGTATTCGGCAATAGCTTCGAGGTGGAGCCGTTAGCGAGATTACGCAGCGCGAGCTGTTCTCGCATAGCTTTCGACTCGCTCGAGGGGAGGGCTGTGCGAGGGCTCGAGCGCTTTCTGCGAGTGTGCAGCTCGACGAGGATCGTGTGCGACGTCGTCAAGCGCGACCTATGAGCTTCAGGACCGCTCTCGAGCTATCGCCGCCGGGGTCGCGACAAGTTCGCGACGGAAGAGCGAGAAGAAGGCCCCGGGGCAAGTCGAGGAGGAGAACGAGGTTTGCGCAGCTTGCAGGCGTCGGCGCACTTTCTCTTGCTCGTGGGAGACTCAGAGAGACTCGAATAGAGAGCCCGCGAGCAGAGGAGCCGACAGGAAGAGCTGCACTCGAGTCGCTCCTCGACTGACTTGAGAAGGGCAGTGCGAGCCTTAACTCGCGCTCTACAAGACCAACTGGCTCGGGAGAAGCGCTCGATCTCATTGCAGACACTTCCTCGTTCGATCCCGCACGAGCAGAACACTGTAACCCTGCTAGATCAAGAGCTACCGCTTGAGCGAGGGTGCGCAGGATCCCCCTGTCTCGAGTAGGTGGCCGGGCGCACGGGCGCTCCGCAGGGGTGCGCGCCGTGCGAGCGGCTCACCACAGTGCGCCCGCTGCCCTCAGGGGCACGTGAGGGCGGGCGCGGCCTCGTAAAGACCCGTCCTCGGCGGCTCGGGGTTTCTCGGCCGCCGGGACGAGTACACGCGACGGGACGGGCGTGTGGGTCTCTCGTAGCTCTCTCGAGTCATGCAGAGGACATGTCGGCGTCGGCAGGGGCCAGCGTGGAGCGAGCAAGGGCACGAAGCGGGAGCTTTAGAGTCCGAGAAGGAGACCGCGCCATCGAGGGCTCGACTATCCTGCGGCACGAGGTCGAGAGGGTCAGTGCGCGTGCTCACAAGGCGTACGAGTCCACGGTCGAGTCTATGACGCGAATCGAGAGAGCGAGAGGGACGTACGAGGAGTTGGATGAACCGCCTCGAGGTCGACAGCGAGTCCTCGTGCCACCAGATCGTCCGCCTGCCCATCGTGCACAGCCACGCCGCCTGTAGAATGATCTAGTCAGCTCATGGAGGCCTCTGAGGGGTGTCGCGAGGCGGCGGCGGGTGCGAGGGAAGGGGGAGAGGGCGGCGAACAGTGGGGAGGAGGGGGCGAGGGGGACGCACCTACCATCCAGCGCCCGCAGAGCCCAGCCGGCCAGCTCGGTCCACGCCAGACACCTCCTGGTACCCTCGACGAGCACGCCCACAGGCCCACGAGTCGTTGTCGCCGGTCGAGAGAGGTGGACCGACGCCGTTTGCTGATGAGGACGCGACGCGCTCTGCGCGGACGGCGAGCGCTCGCGGTGGTGCGGGTGCAGCTCGTGGTCGGTGCTGAGGCCTGCAGGTACTCGGGAGAGGCGCGAGGCGCCGGCACAGGCGAGAGGGCCCGAGTTGGTCGAGGAAGGAGGAGGTGCGCGAGCGGCGACGAGAGTGACTGGCTCTGCTGCCCTTCCTGCGCTCAATGCTCTCCCAGGCCCGAGTACGAACGGCACAGACAAGCATTCAAGCGCGGGCTACAAGCAAATCAGGCCCCTCAAGCGTCCCACCGCGTCGCCTCCTCCCTCGCCGCCGCCGCGCTCAGCCGCACCCCGGGTCCTCGAGCGCCGCCTCGTTCCAGCACTCCTCCTCCTCCTCCTCGTCCATGCCCAAGCCCAAGCCCATGGCCCACGCCTCCTCCATGGCCATGTCCATGCCCCACTCCGCGAAGGCGTCGTCCCACAGGCCGATCTCGGGGACGTTCTCGCCGCGAGCGAGCTGCGCCGGCTTGGGGCCACGACGCTGGAGGGCGTAGATCTGCGAGCGAGCGAGCGAGCGCCGAAGCGGGTCAGTCGAAGGTCGAGGGCCATGCGGGTGGGCGCGGACGAGGGAGAGAGGGAAGAGAGTGGACGCACGAGCTCCGTGAAGCGGTACCGCCTCTCCTTCTCCTTCTTGACCTTGTACGGCATGTTCTTCCAGCGCCACACGGCGCCGAGCTCGCACAGGATGTCGACCGTGACCGAGTCCTCGGTCTCGCCGAGGCCCTCGAGGACGAGGCGCACGAGGCGCACCTGGTGCGCGTCGATGTGCTGGGCGAACCAGTCGATGCGCGAGCCGACGCACTTGTGCGCGTGCAGGGTGTCGGGGTACGGGTACGGGCCGCGCGTGATGTAGCCCGGCGGGCTCGTGACCATCTCGCCGAAGAAGTGGGCCGTCGGGCGCTGGAACCATTCCTCGTCGTAGGTCGACTCGGGGTAGTCGGCCGGGTCGGTCGACGTCGGCGCCTTGCCCGTCGTCGCCTTGAGGATGGCGCGGATCGCTGCCACGCGCAGCGTCTCCTGGTAGTCGGCAAAGTTCTGGCGGATGACGGGCAGCGCGCGAGCCCAGATGCGGTCCGAGAGCGGCGCGGCGGTGTCGGGCTCCCACAGCGGCTTGATCGAGGCCCACTCGATGAAGTAGCGCAGCTCGGGAACGGCGTCCTGCAGGACGCCGAGCTGGGCGGCCTTGAACGACTCGTAGTACGGCTTGACCGAGTCGAGGCGAGCTCGGCGAGCTGCGGCCGTGGCGACGATGGCGGCATGGCGATCGATCTCGAGCTGAACGACGTCGCGGAAGTTGGCCCAGGCTGTCGGACGAGGGTCAGTCTCTGTCGGACGGCGAGGCATCTCGAGCGAGATAGAGGACGGGTCGACGCACCTGGGGGGTCGTCCGCCGGCTCGCGGCGCGGGGCCCTCGCAGAGGCGCGGTGATGCCAGTCGAGCTGCGCCCTCGTCCAGCCGTGGTTCATCTCGAGCTCGCGGTTGATGCTGCGAGAAGAAACCTGGGTCAGGAAGGTGCGGGGCGAAGGAGAGTAGGGAGAGAGGGCGCACCTGTCGATCTTGGCCGCGCGCTCCTCGGCGACACGCATCATCTCGTCTATGCGGCCATACTGGAAGGCCACCTTCTCGGCCTGGATGGCGTCGCGGAGCTTGATGGACATCTGGATGTACAGGAGGGAAGAGGGTCAGCGAGGCGTCGACGACGAGGACAATCGGAGAAACGGCGGCGGCGCACCTCCTGCTCCTTCTTGACCCACTCCTTCTTCTCCTCGAGGAACTTGTCGAGCTTGTCCGAGTCGGCCGCCGTGCCGAGGTTGCCCTTGGCGCGCTTGGACCTCGACGACGCCTTGATGGCCTGCTTGGCGAGGGCGTCCTGCTCGGCGAGGTCGTAGAGGACGGTGCTCACCGCCCACAGGTCGCGCACGAGGTAGGTGGCTGCGCATCGAGGACGTCAGGGCCGGTGTCGAGGACTCTTGTCAGGCGAGAGAGCGAGAGACGCACGCTGCGGCTTGGCGGCCCACTCGTGCCCGGCTGTCGCAGACCGAGGGTCAGCTCGTTTGGCCGACAGCGTCCTCGATGCTGGTAAAAGGTGGGACGCACGGTCGAAGCGCACGCAGTTGCGAGCCTGCGGGTGCAGGCCCTTGAGGCCGTTGCGGATCTTGCTGCCCTTGATGACGACGCTGCGAGGAGGCCAGTCAGGGCCTGCTCGTCCCGCGGCGAGAGGAGAAGGGAGGAGGGACGCACAGGTTCTTCTTGCACGAGTTGCACACGAGGCAACGGAGGAAGAGGTCGGCCGGGTACGTCGTCACGTCGCCGCACTCCTGCGAGCGAGAGGGCCAGCGCCGAGTCAGTACTGCGCCTTTGACGTTCGAGGAAGGACCGATGGGACGTACGAAGCACTCGTCGTCATGGAGCAGACTGGCGAGCTGCTGCTCGGTCGTGTTGTCGGGCAGCGGCAGCTTGCGGCGCAGGCGGGACGCCGCCCAGATGGACGACGACTGCGGGCCGAGGAGGAACTTGTAGAGCGTCTTGCAGGTACGCGAGAGCTGGAGGAGCTCGCCGCCGTTGAGGTGCGAGCAGATCTGTGGAAGCAGCCGATCAGCACACGTTGGCGGGCGAGAAGCGAGGAGGAAGAGGAGAGGAACGGCCGGGGCTCACCTCGGCGACGAGGTCAAACGGGAGCTTGAGCAGGAGGTCGATGCTGAAGACGGGCTTGGGCTTGGGCGCACGAGGCGCACCGGGCTGCGTCTTGCGCTTCCTGGGCGGGCTCTCTGCGCGCGCGAGTGGGGGAGGCGGTGCAGGGTGAGCGAGTGCCGCGCACGGAGGGTGAGAGAGAAGACGCACCCTCGCCAGAGCTGTTGTGAGCCTCGTGCTTGGTCTTGCGGGCGGCTTTGGCCTTGCGGGTGCCGACAGGCGCAGGCGAGGTGGCCGCCGACTCGCTCTTGTGCGAGTCGTCGATGTCGACAGCGTGGCTCGGCGAGGGCGTGGGAGCAGCGTCGGGGGCTTTGTTGGTGCCCTTGCTCCGTGTCGAGCGGCGGGGCGGCATCTCGAGCGAGGTGAGAGGACCGCGCGAGTGAGGGGAAGGAGCGAGAGAGGCGAGCGCGGCGAACAGCGCGCCGTCACCTCGCGAGCCCTGCTCGAGCAGCCTTGAGCGGTCTGGTGACTGCCTAGCTGAGCCTCTCTAGTATCCACAGCT
The DNA here is from genome assembly GCF_001329695.1 of Rhodotorula graminis WP1. NCBI lineage: Eukaryota > Fungi > Basidiomycota > Microbotryomycetes > Sporidiobolales > Sporidiobolaceae > Rhodotorula > Rhodotorula graminis. The sequence continues at coordinate 315,378 of NW_017264936.1, forward strand.
CGGTAGAGTCGCCGCGACGAGCGCGCTTGACGTCGACCTCCCGCGCTCGGGGCGCGGTTGTCCTTTCGCTACGCTACGACAGCCACTCGGCGCAAGCAGGCAGACGTGTGAAGTGCGAGCAGAAGCTGACAGGAAGGAACGTGAAAAGCGACGAGGGACGCCGCAGGAGGACGAAGCGGCCTGAGCGCTTTCGTGGACGACGCTCGCTCGAGCGACGGCTGAGCCTCTCTGTCGCTCGTCGCCGCTCAGCGTCTATCGTTAGACAAGTCTGCTGCATCGTGCTGGTCGCGAGCACCGAGGAGCGAGCTGGACCGGCGGTCGCAGCTGCGCTCGACTCCTGCTTCGAGACCGAGAGCTCGTCGCACGAGGCAGCCAGGCGCACAGCAGCTCTCGAGCGGTCTCGCTGTGCATCTCTCAAGGAGAGAAAGGGGCGAGAGCTCGACGACCGAGGAGAACCAGCTTGCACGAACGACCTCTCGCTGGAACCTCCTCGAGACCCTCGCCGACCTCCTGCTGCTGCGCTCCTCACGCCTCGCCGCCCTCGCCGCCCTCGCCGCCCCTGCCGGCGCCTCCGGCTTTGCGCGAGCGCGCGAGGATGTGCGCGTTGACGGCCTCGGCGCCGAGGACCGACCTTGCGCGCTTGTAGTCGCCCGTCAGGTCGCCGAGCGCGAGGAGCGCGACGCGCTGCTCGGCCTCGAACGCCGCCTGCCAGTCGAACGACACGCGCGTCTGGCCCACGAGGGCGATGCCCCTCTCGTTTGCAGCTGCCCAGACCTCGGTCAGGCCTCGGCGCGTCGAGCCGTCCGGGTACTCGGGCTCGGTCCAGCCGTCCCACATGGGCCAGTGCGGGTACTCGCGACGTGTCTCGAACGGCGGAATAGCGCCACGCATCGAGTCGACGGTGCGACCCTTGCGCGACCGGACGTTGTTGAGCTCGAGGGTTTCGAGGTTCGGGAGGTGGCACGGGTTGGCCAAGAGGGCGGCGAGGAAGGCATCGGGAACGACGGCGTCGTCCTCGAAGGAGAGGTAGACGAGCTCGTCGAGAATGACGAGGTCGGCGATGCTCGACGGCAGGGAGGTGTCGAACGCGCACCGGCACAGGAACAGCTGCTCGAGCGTCTTGAAGCGCGCAAGGACGGTGTTGATCGGCACGGCCATGTGGTCCCAGTCGAAATGCTCGTCGCTGCTGGCGAGAGAGAGGATGCGCAGGCCGACGGGCGCGGACGCGAGCGTCGAGGCGAACCACCCGACCTGCCGGCCCCTGAGCTCGAGGTGGACGAGGCTCGGGGCCATCTGGCTCAGCGCAGGGCTCGAGTAACCCGACCCGGGCCAGTCTTCGAGCAGACCTTGCTCGAGGACCAAACGTTCCAGGCGAGGGAAGGTCGGCGGGACGGGCATGGCGGGCAGGATCGGGTCGTCCTGGTAGGTCTGGCACAGGGTGAGGTCGGCGAGCCGGGGCAGGCACGCGAGCCGTCGGACCCAGGCGACGACATCGCAACCGTCCTGAACGAGCGAGTCGAATATGCACGAGAAGTCGACCTCCTTGAGTGACGCGAGGCGGCTCGAGGCAGCTTGGTCGAGGAAGACGACGTCGACGAGCGCCGGGTCGAGGTCGTACGCCTTGAGCGACTCGAGATGGACCATGCGCGGTACGAGGGCGGCGAACTCGACAGGCGTCACCAGCTTGCAGTCGCCCTCGTCGTCGCCACGTCCCGCCCGCCATCCTCGCGCGGCGCCGGCGGCGTCGACGTTCTCCGAGCGCCAACCCGACATTTCCACGTGCCGCACGAGCTCTGCGATGCTGCTTGATGCCACGACAGTCCGATGGAACGACTTGAGCGCGGCGTATGAGCGCAGTTGGACCCGGCGGTAGAGCTGGGCGCGGTGGAACGACAGGAGGCGGCGGCAGACGGGCATCTGCCCGGCCCAGTGCTTGGGCTCGTTGTCGTAGGCGAGGCTGAAGATGGTGTCGAGGAGCTCGTTCGACAGGCGGAGGATCGGTGGAGGGGAGGACGACGAGCTGATGAGGTTCTGCAGAGGGGCGAGGACAGGGTCAGTGAGGGCGAGCGCGGTCGTGCAGAACAGGGACGCACCTGGTTGTCCATTTGTGCGTGCTGCACGGCCGGCGCGAGCTAGATGAAGAGTGACAGAGCGAGCGGGAGGAGCGAGGTGGACCAACCGAGGCGAAGCTGCGAGACCTCGTCTCGACGCTCACTCTCGGGCGGCGAGGCAGGGTGTCAAACAGCGTCTGAATACCAGCACAACAGGCTCGACAGGTCTACCGAAACAAATGAGGGAACACGACCGCCGCCCTCGTCAGAACTCGCCGACCGAGACGAGGTTGTAGTCCTTCCACAGCGCCGCCCGCTCTGGCCCCGCCGCCTTGCCCGAGAAGTACTTCTGGATCGACGCCGGCTCGTCGGCCCTGCGTGCGGGCAAAGTGCCGGCGGGCGAGTCAGTGAGCGCTCGAGCCGGACGAGCGCGTCGACCGCGCGACCGCGAGAGGAGAGAGAGAGGGCACGAGGCGCGACGCACCACTTTGACGCGGCGCCCTTCTTGAGGAGAGCGTTCTTGACTGGGGCCCAGCTGAAGCGCGCGACGTTCGGGAACCCAAAGACGGGGTCAAAGTTGTCCTGCAGCCACGAGACGGTTTTCGGGTCTGCGTGCGTCGTTCTCGGGCAGGGTCAGTGCCTGCTCGACGGCCTCGCGACGTCACGACGACGACGAGAGAGAGAGAGAGAGAGAGAGAGAGAGAGAGAGAGAGAGAGAGAGAGAGAGAGAGAGAGAGAGAGAGAGAGAGTGCGAGACGCACCGCTCGGGTACCCGCTGCCGAACAGCCTCCGGTCCTCGGCGCCGTCGCCCTCTGCGACGCCCGGCTCGGCAAACTGCCACTGGCTCAGGATGCGGTCGCGCGTCACCTTGGCGACGATCGACGCGGCCGACACGATCGGGAACAGGGCGTCGGCCTTGGACGTGACGGTGAACGAGATGGTCGGGAAGAACGACTCGAGCTTGAGCTGGTAGTCGGCCGCCGGGCCGACCGTGTCGACGTAGCACTGCGGGCGTCGGGCATGCGTGTCAGTCCAAACCCGTGCATCCTGCTCACGCGGCCCGATGCGAAAGTTCTCGGAACGGGCGACGAGACAGAGAGGACGAGCCGACGCACCTCCTTGACGTGGTACCCTCGCTCGACGACCTCGCGGATGAGGTTGATCGTCACGTCGTGGCTCTGCGCGTTCCTGTGGACATCGCGCCAAACGTCGAGCGCGTCGTCAGTGAGGTGCGCCGACAACGCGCACGAGTCGGGAGGAAGGTCGACGCACAAGTTGTACGGCGTCTTGCGGAGCATGCCCATCGAGATGTCGGCCGGGCTCATGACGGTCGCGGCGTACTTGACGTCCTCGGCGTGCTCGAGCATGTCCTTGAAGAGCTCCTCGCGCAGAGGGTCGGTGAGCGTCTTCGAGTCTGCGGAGGGTACGAGGGGAGGGTCAGCGCTGCGCGACGAGGGCAGACAGAGGAGGAGGGACGCACCGGCAAAGCCCATCTCCTTGAGCGTGTCCGAGTACGAGAGCTGGCAGAACGCGATGCCGTAGACCTGCGGGCCTGCACGAGCGAACGGGAGGACGAGGGGCAAGGTGGTCAGGCTCGGCGCACACCGCTCTTTCGAAGCAGAAACCTGGACGCACCGAGAGCAGGTCCACGTCCCGCCTCGTCGACGCCGAGCATCCACTCGCCCTCGACCTTGACCCGCTCGCCCTCGTCGCCGTCCGCCCCAGCGACGCCCTCCTCGCCCTCGACCGCGCGCCCTTTGCCCTTGTCCTCTGCGCCGCCCAACGCGCGCACCGAAGCAGCAGCCTCGGCGCGCTCTGCGTCGACCGAGTGGAACGTGTACGAGTCGAAGAGAGGCTCGCCGCGGCGGACCGAGGGGAAGTGGAAAGGCGGCGGCGGGGTGCGCTCGGGCGAGGGGGACGCAGAGGGGGCGGCGACGCGCTTCTTGCCGGCCATGGTCGTGCTGGTGCTGTAGTGCTCGGTGAGCGAGAGCGTGTGGGCGAGAGGAGAGGGACGAGGAGGGAGCGCGCACCGACGCGAACCGTTCGCTCGAATCTCCCGCTACAGCTCGCACGGCTCTCTGCTGTTGTTAAGAGTGCACACGAAGCTCTCACAGACATGCTGGCGAGCGGCGGAAGCGAAAGTCCGAGTTGCAAAGTGCGCCGCCTCGTCTCGAGTCGCGTTCCTCCTCCTCGCCGCGCCGCCTGTCCTCCACCACCCTCAATCCCACTCTGTCGCCGCGAGCAGCATCTCCTCGAACCTCGTCGCGCCCGCCTCGACGCCCCTCGCGCGCTCGCCTCGCCCCTCGAGCAGCTCGGCGTCGCTCACGCCCGAGCCGTCGAACCCGAATGTCCCCGGCCAACGCGAACAGACGAACACGTACAGCTCGTCGGTCGTGCCCGGACTCGTCGACGATGGGTGTGCGGCGCCGAAGCGGGTCCAGGTCGTGGTGGGAGGTGCGGGAGAGGAGGAGGTGCCAGTCGGCGAGTCGTCCTCGCCGGCCGAGGGAGGGGGGTGGCTGCCGAGCTGCACGGGCTCAAAGTCGAACCAGCGACCTGCAGTCGAGGAGGAGTGTCAGTGTACCGTCTCGAGCCGCTGAGGGGAGACCGAGAGATCGTCGGGAAAGGGAAAGGGGAAGAGGAGGTAGAGGAGGACGTACCAAACGCCTCCCAGAACGGCTGCTCCTTGACCAGGCTCCGGACCTTGTACGAGAAGACGACCTTGGGGCTCGTGACGAGCAACCCTCGCTCGTCGTCGACGTCCTCGTCGCCGGCGCCGCACGCCCTGCGCGGCTCGGTGAGCCCGAGGAGCGTGCGCAGGAGCGGCGCGTACAGGAAGGGAAAGTAGATGAGGTCGCTCGCGAGGACGAGGTCGGGCAGCAAGATGCCGTCGTCGACTCGGAGCGCCTCGAGCGCGCGCGCGTCGCCCCAAGGGAGCGGGCGCACGAGCACCTCGGCCGCGTCGACGCCTCGAGCGGTCCACCTCGCTCGTGCGGCGGCGAGGTTCTCGCTCAGGAGCGGGCACACGTTGTGCAGGTCGGTGACGACGAGGCGGTCGGTCGAGCGGTGCAGGTGCGGCGCGACGGCGAGCGAGAGGAAGCCCGTGCCGGCGCCGAGCTCGAGGATGGTGCGCTTGCGCTTGCGCGTCGAGGGTCGGTCGGGCGGGGAGGGAGGGTCGGACAGGAGCGGGCAGGGTGGGTCAAAGATGAGAGGCGGGGTCGACGAGGACGTGCGAGAGGTCGAGGTCGAGAGGGCGAGGTAGGACCGCAAGAGATACGCCGCCTCCCAGGTGCGGCCGGCGATGCCGAAGCGCTCGACGTCTTGTGCGGCTGTGTGGTCGAGCTGTCAGTGCACTGCAGGGGGGCTGGGCGACGGAGAGCGAGAGGGGGACGCACCGTCGTCCTCGACACAGAGTCCATCGTCGACGAGCGCACCGGGGCCGTGTGCGGCTCGCGACGGCGCTATCGCGAGGCCTTTGGGGAAGTTGGGGTCGTTGCTCATGGGCGCATGTGCTGCAGTCGGGGAGCTGACGGTGGCCGAGCTGGTCGAGAGGTCGAGGTGGAACAGGAGGGTCGCAGTGGACGCGGGAGGGCCGCACGAGCTCGCCTGACGGTGGAAGTAGTCGGGTGCAGTAACGTGCGCACTCGCTGGTGCCTGCTGGAGCTGTGTGGGCGGCAAGGCGACCAGTTGCGGGCGAGAGAGAGCTGCACCGCCTCTGAGGGCCGTCGTCACTCTCACCTCGCGTCTCTCGTGAGCCAAGGGCAGCTCGTGGAAAGTGGCTGCGATACCTGTGCGCCTGGCGAGCCGCTCTCTGGGCCAGGGCTCACTCGAGCGAGGTGTCTCGGACGGCTCGGACGACGCACGAGGCGGAGTGCTGTCAGCTCTCTCGTCCTCTCGCACCTCACGCGGCAGCCTGCTCGAGCCCACGAGCAAGCACAGTCCGACCCGACCGCGACCCTACACCGGCTCAACCCGGCACCGCGCTCATCGACCTGCGCCCCTCGTCCTGATCAAGCCCGCCGACCTCTCGGCTCGCCTCAACTCGTCCGCGACGGCAACCAGGCCAGCTACCGGCACCACCACACCCTGTGAGTTCCCTTTGCGCACCCCGTCGACCCCCTCTCCATCCCCTCGAGAGCTGTCGCCCTGCGCCGACGGTCCCTCCTCCCCCATCTTCTTCCCCCGCCCTCGGCCTCGATCCTTCTCCCGCCCACGAACGCCTTGCACCGTCGCGACGTAACCCCTTGCTGACCCTCTGTGTCGACACAGACACGACCGCTCACGCCTCCGCAAGACCATGCGCAGGCGCTCGTCGGTCGCGCTCCCGAGCTTCGGCTCGCGCCGCGGCTCCAACGCCTCCAACTCGTCTTCCCTCAAGGACGACATCTGCAAGGACATCTTCCAGTGCGTCCACGCGCGCTCTCTTTCTCTCAATCTCGCCGCCTTGCCGGCAGCAGCAACGCTGCGCGCCGCAGAGCGTAACGTCGTCCCACGCGAGCTCAGGGCCTGACCCTCTCTCGTGTCCCCCGCATCGCAGCGTCGGCCTCATCAACCTCGGCAACTCGTGCGTCCTCCGCTCCTCCTCCTGCACGACCGCGTTGTCACCCCGTCAGGGTTGGCTCGGCGCCTGCGCATGCGGCACGAGGGCACCGGACTTACCCTGCGCACCCCGTGCCTGCCACAGGTGCTTCTACAACACGATCGTCCAGTCGCTGTCGGCAACGCAACCTCTGAACGACATCATCAAGGCCGCGCCCGAGTCGTCGCCGGCCCTGCGCACCCTGTCGCCCTCGTCGTCCGACTACAACCCGGACCTCGACGCGCTCCCGTCCCCTCTGCCCATGACGGCCGCGCTCCTCGTCCTCCTCGACAAGCTCGACCCGACCGACGACGGCGACGGCACGCGCGGCAAGAAGGCGTTCAACCCGAAAGGGCTCCTGCGCCAGTTGAGCCTCAAGCATGACGAGTACGCCGAGGCGACGCAGCAGGACTCGCACGAGCTGTTGCGCCACCTCATTGACGGCGTCATGATGGAGGAGCAAGATGTGCGTCGCGCTGTCCTGTCCCCCACGTCCGCATCGGTCGCCGAAGCACGCCGACTGACCCCCCCTCTCCTCGCCTCGCAGCTCATCAAGAAGATCGTCGAGCTGGTCCCCGAGACGGCGTCGCCTCACCGCCCCGGCATGCCCGACCGCAACGCGACCGAGATGCCCATGCCCAACGGCGCCGCCCACCTCGCCGCCGACGACAGCAGCCACGAGTCGGACGCGTCGTCGTCGTCGTCCGGCTCGAGCTCGTCGTCGTCGTCGAGCGACGACGAGTCCGACTCGGACGAGCGCGCCCTGTCGCCCCGCGAGCGCAAGAAGCGCCAGCTGCGGCCGTTCGTCGGCAGCATCTTCGAGGGCAAGCTCGCGAGCTTCATCATCTGCGACGAGTGCAAGAACGGTCCGTCCTCCTCTCGCACCTTCTCTCGTGCGCACAGGCAGGCGTACTGACGATGCCGCACCCTTGCCCGCAGTGTCGCTCACCAAGGAGGACTTTATGGACATCTCGCTCCCGCTCAAGGACGACACGGGCAACAAGATGCGCAAGGTGCGTCCCACGCCCAATGTCTCCTGCCCCTCGCCCCACCTGCGCGATCACTGACGATATCCCTGCCCTCACACAGCGCGACCGCATCCGCCGCACGCTCCAGGCGGGCTTCTTCTCGCGCAAGTCGGGCAAGGCGTCAGGCTCGGACGCCGACTCGTCCTCGTCGGCGGCGGCGCTCAAGACGAGCTCGCTCAACGGCGTGCCCAAAAACGGGCGCTCGTACTCGGAGAACGAGGGCGCCGCGGCGGCGGGAGGAGGCGGCAGCGCGTCGGCGTCCGAGGCCGACGAGACGGACGAGGACCACATCCGGCCGCCCGGCCACGCGCACGGCAACGGCCTCGGGCCCGTCAACGCGGCGCAGCAGTCGGGCGCGCTCCCTCGTTCGCGACACGCGAGCCTAGACCCGTCGCAGTTCACGCGCGACACGGCCCGCTCGTCGCTGCGCCCGGACAGCGCCGTCTCGAGCGCCGCCACGTCGCGCGACCCGTCGCCGCTCGGGCGCGCCCTGAGCGTCCTCAGCAACGGCTCGAGCCAAGGCGGGTCGGGCTCTCACGGCCACGGGCACCACCACCACCACCACTTCTCGCGCCGGGCAAAGATCCCCAAGCCGACGCCCGAGCAGGTGCGGTACATCAAGGAGGTCCTGCACGACATCCCGGCGGCCGAGGCCATGCTCGGCGGCTCGTCGACGCCCGCCGGGAGCCTCCCGCCGGGCCTGCGCGTCGCTCGCCCGCCCGGCTCGAGCGGCGCCGTCCCGTCGTCGGCGCCCACGAGCGACGCCTCGTCGGTCGACAGCGCCCGGTCGTCGCTCGCCAAGCTGCGCATCGCCAACGGCGCCGCCGACTGGCAGCACACGGACCTGTTCGAGTGCTTCCGCCAGTTCACGGGCGTCGAGGTCCTCGAGGGCGAGAACTCGTTCGCGTGCCGCAACTGCTGGAAGTGGCTCAACCCGGACCTCGAGGCCAAGCGGCGCGAGGAGCGTGCGCAGAAGAAGAGCGCGCGCGAGCGCGTGCGCGAGGTGCGCAGGGCCGAGCGCGAGGGCCGCGGGCCGCGCGCCGTCAACGACAACGGTAACGGCGTCGCGCACGGCGGCGAGCACGATGGCGACGACGACGACGATGAGATGGACCCGGCCGACCGCACGGCGCGCAACACGCCCGCGCACTCGCCCAAGGTCGTCGCCGCCTTCTCGGGCCTGTCCGAGGTCCCGTCCATCGCGCCTCTCTCGTCGCCCGGGCCCGCCAAGGTCGCTCCTCCTCCCGACGCTGCCGCCACGCCCTCGCAGGCCCCGATGCGCTCCTTCTCGATGTCGTCGGCCGCGACGAGCAACGTTACGGCGGGCACCTCGGCCGCCTCGACGAGCTACGACGCCGGCCTGTCGAGCGACGCGTTCGAGACGACGACCGACGAGGAGGACAACGCGTCGCAGAGCCTCGACGACGGCGCGAGCTTGAGCGGGAGCCTGAGCGCCGCACCGGCGGCAGCGCCGGCCTCGGCCCCGCCGACGTCGGCGGCGGCGCAGGACGAGCCCGCCGTCGCCCCTCTCGGCGCCGAGCAGCTCCCGCTCACGACGGCCAACGTCGAGAAGGTGGCCGCCGACCCGTCGCTCCTCGTCGTCCCGCCCTCGCGGGCGCCCGCCGCCGCCGGCTCGGCCACCTCGGGCGGCGGCATCACTCGTGCGCCGCCGTCGCCCGGCGCCACGTCGGGCAAGTCGCTCGCGTCGACCAAGGCGCCTCCTCCTGCCGTCAACGCCAAGCCGCCGCCCAAGAAGCAGCGCCACATCTTGCGCCGGGCGCACAAGCGGTACCTCATCTCGTCGGACGACTTGCCGCCCGTCCTCGTCATCCACCTCAAGCGCTTCATGCAGACGAGCAAGTCGAGCCTGTTTGGCGCCGCGTTCGTCAACCTCAAGAAGCGCGACGACCCGGTGTCGTTCCCCAAGGAGATGGACCTCACGCCGTTCCTCGCGCCGCCCGGTCGCCCGCCGCGCGTCAACCCGAACGCGTTCGGCTCGTCGGCCTCTGCGCCCGGTCCCGGTGCCGAGATCACGAAGCGCTCGAGCTGGCGCAGCGGGCTCCGACACGCGCACCACCCCGAGGCGCCGACGCCGTCGTCGTCGTCGTCGTTGTCGTCCCGAGTCGACCTCGAGGCCGAGGCGCCGATCGAGCTCGAGAAGACGGCGCACAACGCGCGGTACCGCCTGTACGCGGCCGTCGTGCACCACGGCTCGCTCGACACGGGCCACTACGCGTCGTACGTCCTGTCGAAGCGGTACGGGCGCGGCGACGAGGCGGGCAAGGGCGAGCGCAGGTGGGTCTTCTGCAGCGACGAGGACGTGACGGCCGTCAGCGAGGCAGAGGTCCTCCGCAGCAAGGCCTACATGCTGTGCGTCTCTCTCTCTCTCCCACTCTTTCCTGTCGGACGAGGCCTGACCCGAAAGAATCGTTCCTGCTGCAGGTTCTACGAGCGCGTCCCTCCCGCCGCCGCGACCGCCGACGCTCCGCCGCCTGCTCCGTCTGCGCCGTCGGGCACGAATGCCGAGGGCGAGTCGACGCCGGCGGTGCCGCTGCCGTCGCTCGGCGAGGGAGACGAGCCGGTGCAGCAGGCGTCGGCCAAGATGTGAGGGGGCGGGCGGGCGCAGTAGAGCGAGGCGAGACGAGCATGTAACTTATGGACATAGACGCTCGTTCCAAACTGTGCGAGTGCGAGAGATGCAAGTGTCGCAGCACAGCATGATCGTCTCGACCACCGTCTCGCAGGAAGAGGGAGAAGTTCGATCGTCCTCGCGACGGAGCAATCGAGCGGTCCTCTCCTCGTCCACCTTGTGTTTCCTCGGCCGGCTCCCTCGAGTCGCCGTCTCGAGCACCGACAGCCGTCGCTGCACGCCTCGAGCACCGTCACGCTCGCTCGTCAGGCCCGACTCGGCTCGCCCCAGGGTCACCTCGCCGACGAGCCTCGACCTCGCGCCTTTGCCGCCGCCTCAGCAGCACGACCAGAGCCCCGCGACTCGCTCTGCAGAGAAGCACCTCGTCCAGGTGCGTCCCATCCGTCCCCTGCACCGTCTCGCGCGCCGTCGGAGCGCCTCGCCTCGCCGCTCGAGGCCGAGCGAGGGTCCTCGGCCGGAGCGGACGGTCCGCCGCCCCCTCGATGGCCGCGCCGCTCTCGCCAGTGTCGGGGCACGGACACAGCAGGGCAGAGCTTTCGGACGCAGATGGTGCACCCTTCATGGCGCGGCGGGCGCGAGCGAGGGCGACTCGGCTGCCGGCGGGGACAGAGCGATCGCTCCTTCTCGCCGTCGACGGGCGCACACAGGACCCGCACGACCCAGCGCACTCGACTGACACTCTTGCTCACTGCTGCAGGCCGCCCCTCGATCATGGCCACAGAGCCGTCGTCGCACCTCGACTCGTCGTCGACCGCCGCCAGCGCACCTTACCCGCACCCTCCTCACTCGCACAACTCGCACGAGGCGTACGACAACACGTCGTTCGCCGCCAGCACCTCGTCGACTCCGTCCGCCATCACGTACCCGCCCTACCTCGGCGGCAGCTACCCGACCTTCGCGGCGTACCCGCCAATCCCGTACTCGACCACCAACCTCGCCCCGTCGACCGACGCTCACTCGACCCGACCCGCCATGTCGACATCGTCGACCTCGGCCGCACCCGCCGTCTTCCCCGGCATCGGCCGCATCCGGTGCTACTGGACCATCCTCACGCCTCAGCTCGAATACGTCTACCTCGACCCGACGCTCGCGTACCACATGGGCGAGTGGAGCAACGCGTTCCGCGGCAGCAACGTCCTCGACTGGGTCCACCCGGACGAGCGCGAGCAGCTCGCCGACGACCTGCTCCCCAAGGAGGACCGCGTCGCCGGCGTCGAGAGCGCCGGCGTCTTCGGTAGCGTCACTCGGTGTGCCCTCGTTCTCACTCACTCTCTCTCTCTGTTCCTCGAGCGACTGAGACTGACCTCTTGACCCGCCTCTGCAGCTGCCGCTACTCGCGCCTGACGAGCATCCTCCGCCGCCTCGGGTGCCAGCAGCCTCCTGAAGCTGCGGGCGCCGAGGCGTACGCGCTCGACAACGACTACCTCAACCTCGACATAACGACGAGCTGGATCGCCGGCGACCGCAAGGGCAAGGGCAAGGAGGGTCAGCAGGGCGCCGTCCTCTGCTTCTTCCACGTCACGGCCGGTGCGTCGGCCTCGTTTCGCCCTTTCGCTTCTTCTGTCGCCTCGCGACGAAGTACTGATACGTTGAGGGGCATCGCGCAGACAAGGACCCGGTGCAGGACAACGACAAGGAGCAGCGCACCGAGTGGAGCAACTGGTGCGGCGCGTCGCTCGAGTACCCGTCGTACCTCACGGCCGACCAGTGCGCCGAGCTCGTCGCCGCCCTCAAGCGCTGCGTCGACCCGTCGTCCTCGTCGTCCTCGTCTGGTCGCCCGGGCACGTCCACCTCGGACGGCGACAAGGGCGCGCTCAAGTCGGTCCTCAACGGCGGCCTCGACGACGGCGGTCCGCCGGCGCACGTGTTCCAGATCCTCGACACGAGCGGGCGCGCCGTCGTCAGCTTCCCCGACCCCGGCGCCGGGCCCGATGCGGCGCACGCCGTCGAGCAGTTCTCGGCGCTCGCGAGGGAGGTCATGGCGCGCCCGAGGGAGGCGGTCCAGAGCAAGACGAGCTGCACGAGGCGGTACCGGAGCAAGCATCCTGTGTGCGTCCCCCTTTTTTCCCTGCGTCGTGCGGGGCTCGAGCGTCGAGCGCGAGTACTGACCCTTTCTCTTCGCCTCGCCCGCAGCATGCAGAACGGCACCCTCACGACGGTCGAGTCGGTCGTCATCATGTACGGCGCCATCACGTTCGCGTGCTTCCAGACGGGCGGCGTCTACCTCACCTCGGCGCGCAAAGCCGGCCTGAGCCTCGTCACCAACGACCTGCCGCCCGACACCATGCCCTCGTTCGCGCTCGAGAACGTGCCCATCACGCCGACGGTCGGCGGCGGCGGCGGCAACATGTCGGCCAAGCGCAACCTGTACGGCGACGACGACGAGGGCCAGGCCGACTCGCCGCCGAGCAAGCGGTTCAAGGACACGCCGCTCCAGCCGCCTGTCCTTCCGAGGCTGCAGACGTCGACCGCCTCGCCCAACGGCAGCTCGGGCTCGCCGCGCTCGAGCGACCCGCACGGGCACCCGCACCAGCAGCACCAGCAGAACGGCCTCTCGATCTCGACCAACGGCCGCATGTTCGGCTCGCGCCTCGACGTCGACTCGATCACGGCCGGCGGCATCTCGCCGACGGTCGCGTCGGCGTCGGCCATCCTCGGCTCGCTCGGCGGCGAGTCGCACGCGCCCGACGCCGGCCAGCAGCGCCAGCAGCCGCAGCAGCCGCAGCAGCGCCCGGCTGGCGGCAGCCCGTCGTCGTACGCCGCGTTCTACAACGCCCAGGCGCCGCCGCACTCGGGCGGCGGGCACGCGTCGTTCTTCCCGGGCTCGCACTCGCCGTACGGCCAGCCGCACGCGCTCCCGCACCCGCTGTCGCAGTCGCACAGCGGCTACTTCCCGACAGCGCCCCAGTCGCCGCACGAGCCTGCCGGCGCCAACTCGGGCTTGTACCCGCCGACGTCGCAGCCGTTCGACCAGCAGCAGCACCAGCCGCAGCACCAGCCTCAGCCGCCGCCGCAGCAGCAGCAGCAGCAGCACCAGGCCTTCGGCGCCGCAAACCCGTCGCCGACCTCGGCCTTCCCGCCGCCGCCGCCACTTGTCGACGACGACGGCGAGCAGTCGCACGCGGGCGACTCGGCCGGGTCGGCGGCGCCGGCGGACGCGGCCAAGAAGGTCAAGAAGCCGCCCAAGCAGCGGCCCGACGGCCCCGTGTACAAGCCCAACCAAAAGGCGTGCGAGAGCTGCGGCACGGTCAACAGCCCCGAGTGGCGCAAGGGCCCGACCGGCGCAAAGAGCCTCTGCAACGCGTGCGGTGCGTCCTCGACCTTCTCCTCCCTCGTCTTGCCCCCCTCCCGAACCTGAACCTGACTCTCTTTCCTGCCTCTCCAGGTCTGCGCTACGCCCGCAGCGTCGCTCGGCAGAAGAAGCAGGCCGAGGCGGCGGCCAACGGTGGTCCGCCGCCGAAGAAGAGCAAGAAGAAGGCGACGGCGGCGGCGCAAAAGCTCGCCGCGCTCGAGGCGGCTGGCGACTCGTCGTCGACGGGCACGCCTGGGCCAGCCGCATCGCTCCCGCCGGGCTCGCAGCCGCTGTCGGGGCACTCGCCGATCACGAGCGCGGCGTACGACCTGTCGGCGTTCACGCACGCGCCGCACTCGGCGCCCAAGCCGTACACGCCCTACTACGCCTCGGCGCCCCAGCTCCCGAGCCCGTACTCGCACGCGCCGTCGCCGACGATGACGCACACGCCCCAGTACTCGTCGCCGGGCGTCGGCGGCCCGACGGCGCCGAGTTACTTCCCGCCGATGGGCTACCCGTCGCCGTACGGCGCCGGCCACCCACCGCCGCCGCCGCAGTCGGCGCCGCACCCGGGCATGCCGTCGATGCCGACGCACGCGTCGCTTCCGCCGCTGTCGCACGCTGCAGGGAGCGCGTACGACTATGCGCGCGCTCGTCACCCGCCGCCGCCGCCGGCGTACCCGCACCACGGGCACCCGCACTCGGCGATGCACTCGCCGCACCTCGAGCAGGGTCCGCCGGGCTCGGGCCACGGCTCGAGCGGCCCGCCGTCGAGCGTGGGCATGTACGCGTCGCACTCGTCGGGCGGCGGTGGAGGGCCGCCGGCAGGCAGTCCGCACCTCGCGCAAGGCCAGCAGCAGCAGCAGCAGCAGCACTACCAGCAGCAGCAGCAGCAGCACCATTGGAGCCCGCACGACCCGCCGTACGGGCACCACCCGATGGCGCAGCAGGGTCCGCCGCCGGGCGGCCACTTCAACTGGGCGACGCAGCACAGCGCCGAGCAGCGCGGCCCGAGCGACGGTCACGGTCACCAGCACGGTGGGCAGCGCGACGACCAGCATCAGCAGCGATGAGGCCCGCCCTCGTCCGCCTCGCCACGCCACACCCTGTCCCTGTCTCTCTCCTCTTCACTCGTTCCTCCCGTCCGCCGTCGTCCCTCCTTCGACGGCCTGTAGAGCTCCCCTCTCCTTCGTCGTCGACGTTCTGTGTCGGCTAGAGCCCCCCATCTCTCGTCTCTCGTGCCCCAGGTTGTACCCGCTTTGACCCCCTCCCCCTCCTTCTCGCCTCGGTCCTCCTCTCTCTCTCTCTTCCCTCCTCGGCTGTCCCACGTCCCCAATCCGCATCTCCTTGCCTGCAAAGTCTCGATGTTGCTTGCGCACCTGCACGTTCTCGTGTGAGAGCGAGAGAGAGGGAGAGAGAAAGAGGGCGAGGCTCGAGGAGGGCACCGACGGGCAGGGTTACAGGGCCGGGCGAGCTACACACAGAGAGAGAGTGGAGAGAGAAAGAGAGCGACACGAGTGGCTCACGCCTCGGCACTGCCACCGCCGACCGCGACGAACCCGCTCGCGTACGACACGCTGCTGTCGCCGAGGCTCCTCACCCTGCTGCTCTGCTCGTACCGGACCCACTCGCACCGCATGCCCCTCTCGCTCCACCCACCCTCACTCCCCTCGCCCTCGCCGTCGCCGCCGCCGCCGTGCTCGAGCGCGGCCAGCGCGCCGAGGAGGACGCCGATCGGGTGCCGGCCGCAGATGGTGTTGCGGGTCGCGGCGAGGTAGGCCGCGAACTGGTCGTGCGCCGTCGAGGGCGACTTGGCGGTCGTGGTCGAGGACGAGGACGAGGACGAGGACGCAGGGAGGGAAAAGGCGATGGCGTCCATGCCGAGGTGGTCGAGCTTGTCGATGCCCTCCCACACTTCTCCACCTCCTCCTCCCTCCTCGCCGCGCCCGACCGTCTCGGCAAAGTTGCCCGCCTTGAGCGTCACGCCGTCGCGCACGTCGTCCGACCCCGGCGGGTGGTAGTGCGTGTACCGGAACCGCCGGCCCCAGTGGCAAAAGTCGGACGAGACGACAAAGAGGGTGGCCGGGTCGGCGAGGTACGGCGCGAGGAGGGCGCCGAAGCGCTTCTCGGACGCGGTCGAGATCGAGCCGACGAGGATGGGGACGATGTGGATGTCGCGGCTGCGAGACGGGACGAGACGAGACGAGGCGAGACGAGAGAGGGTCAGGAAGGGGCCCGTGCGCGCAGTCGCGAGGCGAGGACGCACCCCTCAAAGATCTTGCGGACGTAGCTGCGAGCGAGAGCGTGCGTGAGCGTCATCGTGATGTCGAGCGAAAGGTGTAGACGTACGGCAAGTGCATCTCGATGCTGCAGGACCTCGACGAGCGGTCAGTGGACGAACGAGGGCGAGAAGGTCTGCGAGAGGAAGCAGAGGGCGCACCTGTGCTCGTCCTCGTCGGTCGAGAGGTCCATCTGGTCGTACTTGCCCGTCGCCTTGAGCTCGGCAATGGCTGCGCGCGTCGTTGCTCGAGTCAGTGAGGTGGTCCGAGAAAGAGAGGGCAAGAGAGTCCGAGACGCACTGTCGAGGTCGAGCGGGAGGTTGCCGATCGGCGTCTCGTACTCGTTGCACTTGCTGAGGGCGCAGCCGTCGAGGTAGACGTGGTGCGAGGGCCCGAGGACGAAGACGCGCTTGCTGCGGTGGGGCGAAAGGAACGGCGGAAGGTCAGGGCGGCGTCCTCGTCGGATGACTCGAGCTTGGGGAACAGGCGACGCACATGTTGTCGACGTCGATGCAGCGGTAGGCGAAAGCGGCTGCTGGGCCCGAGTACGAGTAACCGGCGTGGCTGTCGGCCGCGAG
Source organism: Rhodotorula graminis WP1 (assembly GCF_001329695.1). Taxonomy (NCBI): domain Eukaryota; kingdom Fungi; phylum Basidiomycota; class Microbotryomycetes; order Sporidiobolales; family Sporidiobolaceae; genus Rhodotorula; species Rhodotorula graminis. The sequence goes on from NW_017264936.1 coordinate 331,832, forward strand.
GGAGAGAGAGGTCAACGCGGTCGCTCGTACCGGTGCACAAGGGGAAGAGGGTGCGCACGGTGCGATGATGGCCTTGCAGCCTTTGACGGGGGCGTTGGTGAGCGGGTCGCCCTTTGCCGGGTGTGCGGTCGCCTCGAGCCAGGTCGAGAGCTGGTCGTCGAGCTTGCGGGCTGCGAGGGGAGGGTTGAGCGTGAGGATTGTGCGGCTCGGTAGATCGAGGAGAGGTCGGCGCACGGTCTGAGGTGTACCACGAGCCGGCGTGCGAGGCGTGGCGGGTGGACGGGCGAGGCATTGAGGCGGGTCGGCAAGTGGGGAGGCGAGCGGGCGAGGGAGGTCGGTGCGGCTCGGCGGTAGTGCTGGCGAGGTCGAGTGAGCTGCCTGGGGTCTGCAGCGAGTGTGCTCGAGCCGGTCGGTCGAGGACGTGTGCGAAGAGCGAGCGCGAACCCGTCTCTGTTCACCGAGCGTAAGCGAGCGGGCGTCAGTCGACTCGCTCTCCAGGACGGCGCGGGTGGCTTCAAGGTACTCTCGAGGTACTCTCGAGTGCTCTCGAGCCGCAAGTGAACCCGCTCAAGAAAGAGGGCGGGCGTTGTCGGACTCCGCGGGCGAGACGAGATGAACTGACAGGCCAGCTCGAGGTGCCGCCGCTCCTCGTCCCGCCCCAGCCTCGTTCGACACAGTGCGCACCTCGAGTGCCGCCCAGCACCTCGACCCGTCCACCGACCACCACCCGCCAACTCGCGCGACCTCGAGCGACTCGCCCCTCCGCCTCCTCGCTCGACACTCGACCATGGCGACCACCGTGACCCTCACCCACCCGCCAGTCGCCATTCCCGCTCCGCCACCTGCACCGGGACAGCTCAACATGCACCCACCCACCAACTGCGGCCACCTCGTCGCGTGGATCGCCGCCAACCCGGACCACGCCCTCGACCGCCTCGACGCCGCCCTCTCGACCGACCCGCACCCGCCTCGCGCCAAGCTGCCCCAGGTCCGCACCCTTACCTCGCTCACACCCACCCTCGGACGACGGCTGACCGCGCGAAACCCCCCCAGCAGGCAACACCTCGACCCGCCTGCTCGTCATGCGGCACCAGCCCGCTCCGACCTTTCCTCTGCCTCGCCTGCTCGACCCTTACCTGCGGCCGCATCCCCAACTCGGGCCACGCTCATCAACACGCCCTCGACACCCAGCATCACCTCGGTCCGTCACCCTCCCGATTTTTCGCGCCCCGCCCAGAGTCGCGCGCAAGTGGGGGGAGACGCTCACTCGCCCTCGAGGCTTGCCTCTGCAGCGTGGGACGTTCGGGCATGCTCCCTGTACTGCTTCGAGTGCGTCGGCTACGTGCGGCACCAGGTCGTCGACCGCTACGCCGCCGCACAGCGCCTCGTCGTCGCCGACCGTCGCTCCGAGGGCGATGCTCAGCGCGGTCCGTCCCCTCCCTCTACACGATCGACTCGGCCCGCACACTAACACCCTTGTCTCTGCAGCGACGAAGCGCAAGAGGGTCACGATGCAGAAGTGGGAGCTCGTCGCCCCCGTCTCTTCCTCGTCAGGCTCTGGCGCTCTCACCGGTACGCCCCCTCTCCTCGCCTCTTCTCACCCCGCACACGTGCTCATCAGCCTCGGTGTACAGCTCGTGGCATTCGCAACCTCGGCAACAGGTGCGCTTGTCTCTCTCTTCCCCTTTGCCCGTCCTCGAGCCGACCTAGTCGTTCCGTCCTCGCAGCTGCTACATGAGCGTCGTCCTCCAGTCGTTCCTCGCCAACCCGTACCTGCGCACGCACTTTCTCGGCGACCGGCACAACCGCCTGTCGTGCGACAAGACGCGGGCAGGCGAGCCCTGCCTCTCGTGCGAGCTCGACCTCCTCTTCTCCGAGGTGCGTCCCCTTGTCGCCCTCTCGTCGTGCCTCAGGAACGTCTCGAGATCCATTCCTGACACTCTTCTTCCACGTGCGTGCAGCAATACTCGGTCGACCCGACGCCGCTCGCGCCGACTCGGTTCCTCTACTCGTTCTGGCAATCGAGCCTCGACGCCGCCGGCTACGCTCAGCAAGACGCGCACGAGTTCCTCATCTCCTGTGCGTCCTCGCGCGCTCTCTCTCTCGCCTCGACCTCCCCCTGACCGTCCCCTGTCGTCCTCGCAGCGCTCAACCTCCTGCACTACGCCTCGCCGTCGCACACCGACAACCCGTCCTTGACGTGCCCCTGCGTCGTGCACCGCACCTTCTCGGGCGAGCTGCGGTCCAAGATCACGTGCGGCAGGTGCCACCACCAGAGCGAGACGCTCGAGCCGTTCCTCGACCTGAGCCTCGACATCCGCGACCGCGCGAGTGGCAAACTCGCCGAGACGCTCAAGGAGTGCTTGACCAGGTGCGTCCCGGCCCTGCCCCGACCCGGTCCCTCCTTCTGTCGCTTCCCAGAGCGCGAGGACCTGACGTGAGCTTGCCCCGACCCGCAGCTTTACGGCCCCGGAGCAGCTGCCGTCCAAGTACAGCTGCGCGGCGTGCGGCGACGGCGTCCCGTCGGCGAGCAAGCGCCTCAGCCTCAAGACGCTCCCTCAGGCGCTCTGCATCCAGCTCAAGGTGCGCTCGCCTCTCTCTCTCTCTGCGTCTCGCTGCCCCGGGCCGGACCCTGACTTGGGTCCGCCTCTCCTCGCAGCGCTTCGAGATCACGTCGGCGGCGCACAAGCTCGACACGCCCGTGCGGTACCCGCTCAAGCTCGACATGGCGCCCTACCTGACGACCAACCTCGAGTACCCGGCGGCTTACAAGCCGTGCGTCGTCCGCTTCCCCTTCCCTCGTCGTCCTCGTACGTCAAGCGCGAGTCCTGACCCAGGCCTGCCCGCCGACAGGTCGGACGCGCACCGGTTCAACCTCATGGCCGTCATTGCGCACGAGGGGACGCTCAGTCAGGGGCACTACACGGCCTACGTGCGCGGCAACGACGACGTGCGTCCCCTGTTCCTCCTCGCCTCTCTCTCTCTCTCTCCGTCAACGACGCATCCTCGTTCCTGACTCGGCCTCTCGTCCCCCTCGCCTGCAGTTCTTTGCCATCGACGACGACAAGGTGCGCAGGGTGCGCATCAGCGAGGTCCTCGCCGCAAAGGCGTACCTCGTCGTCTACTCTCGCGCTTGAGCCCTCTCGCCCCTCCTCGTCTCCCTTCCACGACCTCGCCCTCGCCCTCGCCCTCGCCTATAGCATGTCCCACGACCCCTTCTCGACGCCCTCTTTGTCCTGTACACCCACCCGTTCTTCCCCTCGTTCTTGATTCGCTCCTCGAGCGCCCTCTGCATTATTCCGCATCGTTCCCTTTCTCTCTCTCTTGATGATCGCGCCGGTGCATTCGACGTGTCTTGTCTTCACGTTGCTGCTGGCGGAGCTTGCTGCGGGAGAAAGAGTGCGAGGAAAGCGAGCGAACGGGGCGCCCGCACGATCTCGATGACGACGTTTCGCCTCCTTCTCGCTCCTCCCGCTCCCACCACCACCACCACCCTACACGCCCCGACACTACAACATGCCCGCCTTCACCGCCCCCCTCGCTCGCCAGCTCGTCGGCGCCGTCCGCTCGTCGGCCGCGCCCCGCACGATGCGGTCAGTCGCCGCGTCCTCTTCCGCCCCTCCCTCCCTCGCGCGTCATCCGACGCGCTCTGGACCGCCGCCCGCACTTTTGAGCGAGTACGAGCTGACCCTGTGTGCCCTCCCCCCTCGCAGCGTCACGCCCTCGATCATTCCCCGCGGGTTCCGCACCACCGCCCTCGCCCGCAACGCGTCCAAGCCCGTCGAGGAGCAGAGCGCGCAGCACCCGGGCAAGAGCGGCCACGACCACCTCGAGAACCCGTCCCTGTCCGAGGAGGCCGTCCACGCCGACCGCGCGCCCGTCGACCCGATCCAGGACGTCAAGGTCGGCGGCTCGCCGTCCGCGTCCGACTCGGCGGCGGCCGCGGCCTCGTCTGCGTCGTCGACCGCCCGCTCGGCCGTCGACGAGGCCAAGTCGACGGCCCAGTCGGCCATGGACGCCGTCAAGGACGTTGCCGGCAAGGTGGCCGACGCCGTTGGTGCGGGCCAGAAGCGCTCGTACTCGTCGAGCGCCGTGCGTCGTGCCGAGGGCGGCAAGCCGGTCGAGGAGCAGAAGGCGCAGCACCCGGAGAAGAGCGGCCACGACCACATGGAGAAGCCGTCGCGCGCGGCCGAGGAGGTGCACGCCGACCGCTCGAGCAAGGACCCGCTCCCGGACCACAAGAAGGCGAGCACCAAGACCGAGGGCGCGTCGACCAACAAGGTGAGTGGCGGCACTGTCGACAAGGACCAGCTCCCCGACGGCGAGGCGACGAGGCGCTCGATGGAGCGGGAAAGTCGCTCAGCCTCGTTCCTCGTCTCGCGGTCGTCGGCGTCGTCGGCGCAGGGCTCCGGTTCTGGCTCTCGTCGCGCACCGTCCTGACATTCTCCTTCCCCTCCTCCTCCTCCTCGTGCAGGCTTAAACAAGGCCCGCCAACCCGTCGCTTGACCACCACCTCTCCGCCTCGCAATTTCCCTCCCGGCGCCGCGCTCGAACGCGGTCGTCGGCTCGTCAACGCGCAAGAGCCTGTTCTCAAAGTGTACATGCATCGAAGTTCTGTGCCTCTCTGCGCTGCAGGTGCCGGTCGAGAGTCGCGAGCGAGCGCGAGAGAGAGATCGAGCCGCTCGAGCGGGTCCGTGAGCCGATCTCGAGAACCGTTTCGAGGTCGCAGCTCTCCTGTCTCTGTGACCTGCTCGTAATCATGTCGGTACTGTTCTGGTACCGCGCACAGAGCGAGAGAGCCGGCCAACTGCGACTCAGCCATCCTCGCCTGCTCGCGTCCGCCGAGGAGAGAAGGCGCGCTCACCTCGCTCAGTCTGCGCTCGCCGACCCTCGAGACCAGCTACAGCCGTGCAGCCGTCACCTTAGAGCACCCTACGGCCCTCTCGCCCCGCGCACAACGCGCCACGCGCCGTTATCACCACCCTCGCCTCCCCCCTCCTCGGCATCATCTCCCCCGCCCGCCCGTCCTCGACTCGCCCCGTCCAGGTCCCGCCTCGTCCACCACCAGCCCGCGCCACCCGGGCACCGTCGCCATGCGCCTCTACCTCCCCGCGCCCATACGCGACCCGCTCCTCGGCGCCGTGTCGCGCCTCGAGATCAGCTTTGACGTGCAGCTGAGCCTCAGGAGGCTCAGGCGGTACGGCTGGAAGTGGGGCAGGGACTGGGAATACGCGGTCGACTTGGCGGTGCGTCCTCTCTCCCTTTTCCTTTCGTGTTCTCGTTGGGGTGAGCCGGTCTGCCGTTGCGCGAGGGCGACGATGAGGTCGGGCACTCGTGGAGGCGGCGGGGCAGAGGGCCAGGACTTTTGGGCATCGAGCAGGGTGATGTGCAGAGATACGAGTATGGCGCACTCGATGGGTGCGCAGACCTGGCGGCGGCGGGCGCCCGAGCCACGCGGCGCTCGTCCTCCTCGAAGCACCTCATGTTCAGCCGAGGGGAGCAGACACCTGACCTAGATCTCGCACCCGCCGACAGCTCGCCATCTTCTCGCTCATGGTCATGGCGCAACCCGTCGTCTTCAAGCTGTTCCTCGTCGCCGTCTACACCCTCGCCCTCCTCATCCCCTTCACGTCGCAATTCTTCCTCCCGGCGACGCCCATCTTCTCGTGGCTCCTCCTGTTCTACTCGTCCCAGTTCATCCCCAAGAGCTGGCGCCCGCACATCTGGGTCTCGGTCCTCCCGACCCTCGAGTCGGTCCTGTACGGCGCCAACATCTCGGACCTGCTCACGCGGTGGACCAACCCGGTCCTCGACGTCCTCGCGTGGCTCCCGTACGGCGTCATCCACTTTGTCGCGCCGTTCGTCGTCGCCGCGTGCCTGTTCGTCTTCTCGCCGCCGGGCGCCGTCAAGTTCTTCGGCGCCGCGTTCGGCTACATGAACCTCGCCGGCGTCTTGATCCAGATCTGCTTCCCTTGCGCACCTCCTTGTGCGTCCCTATCTCTCTTTCTCTCTCGGTGTCCTCTGTCCGTCGTCGCAGAGTCACTGACCAGCACGTCTCGCGTCGAAACAGGGTACGAGCTCCGAGAAGGCCTCGTCCCGGCGACGTACCAGATGCGCGGCTCGCCCGGCGGCCTCGCGCGCATCGACGCCCTGTTTGGCGGCCACGGCTACGACACGACGTTCTCGGGCGCGCCGGTCCCGTTCGGCGCCTTCCCGAGCCTGCACGCCGGGTGCTCGACCATGGAGGCGCTCTTCCTCAGCCACTTCTTCCCCAAGGGTCGGCCGTTCTACTGGGCCTACGTCTTCCTGCTGTACTGGAGCACGATGGTGAGCTCTGCCTCTTTCCCTCTCTTCGGCCTCGGACTCGGACCTTGAGCGAGCCCTGACGAACTCTCGCCCGCCCGCAGTACCTCACGCACCACTACCTCATCGACCTCGTCGCCGGCGGCTCGCTCACGTGCGCCTTCTTCTACTACTACCTGAGCAAGATGCCCGACGAGCTGCGCCACCCGACGACGCACGGCGTCCCCGCCGCGTACCGCACCCGGTCCGCCTCGAGCGCCATCCCGCTCGACGAGGAGTCGGGCCTGCCCAAGCCGTTCGCGCACACGGCCAACGGCAACGGCGGTCCGTCCAACGGCCACACGGACGGGTACGGCGGGTGGGAGGAGGACGACGACCTGAGCGAGGACGACGACAACCTGCGGCACGACGAGACGCGCCTCTTTGGCTCGGGCTCGGGCCCGGGACGCGACAGCTTTGACGTGCCGCTGCGAGGCGACATGGGCGCGGCGGGCGGGTCTAGGCGGGCACGGGCGTGAGGCGGGGCGTCGGCAGCTCGTGGGCCGACGATCGCGAGCTCCCTCTCTTTCCCTCTCTCTCTCCCTCTCCCCGCTCCTCCATCATCTGCACTACACGTTACCGTATCATAGTACACGCCGTCCTGCAACGAGCTCGACCTAATCTCGCATCGCAATCATCGTCGGCGAGCGAGCGAGCGAGCCGTCGGGATTGACAGTTTCCGCTTCTCAAGGCCATTGCCTCCCATTCTCCGCGCTCCACACTCTGCTCCCTGCGGAGCTCGCTGCCGCTCGGTCGGGCAGAGAGTTTGTCGATGCCGGTCGACGCGCAGCCGGCGGCAGCTGGGGCGAGAGCGGGTCCGTGCACGGCTGCTTTCGACGGTCGACGGCGACTGAGAGCGATTCGCACGCTCACGCTCGATACGACGGGAACGAGGTGGAAGCTTGCAATCAACATTCGACAAGCTTGTGGAAGCTGGGCGCTGCCGCGGCCGAGGAAGAGCGGCGCGACCCTTGAGCTTATCTCTACCTTCCCCGGCCGCTCAGCTGGCTCGTTCCGGCTCGAATGCTCGCGAGACAGGCAGGAAGGCTTGGCATTGATCTCAGTGGGCCGCTGCAGCGTCGCTCGCGCCGACCCACAGCAGCGGGCGGGCTGAGGAGGAGGGCGTCGGCTGCGCCGCGGCGGCGGACGGTCGAGGGACGGACGGCTCGAGTGCGGCCCGCTCGAGAGGGGCGACGAACGGACGTCTGGCTGCACTGTGCGAGCGAGCGCGGGGAGCTCAGGGACGGCCAAGCGGAGACGTGGCCGGTCCCTCGTTTCCCTCGGCCGGCCTCCGCTTTCCCTCTGTCCTCGCTCTCGCTCCGATTGCTCCCTATCTTGCTCTGCTTCGTCGTCGTCGACGCTCTCCTCGTCTCTCTCTGCTCCCTCGACTCGCTTCACGCACGAATCGCCTTCAGGTGAGGCAATCGTCGACCTTCCTCGTCCTCTTCGAGCCTCGCGACTGACATCGCCCTTCCTCGTCGCAGAAGCGCTCAAACATGGTCAACGCGAGCTTCACGCCCGAGGGCAACGTCCTCACGTACGTTATGGGCGAGACGGGCGAGATGGAGCCGGTGGTCTGTGCGTCGCACCTTCCTCCCTTCCCTTCCCTCTCTTCCTCGCTGACCTCGCTCAAATGCCTGCAGACAACAACGGCGACATGGCCTGGATCCTCGTCGCCTTTACGCTCGTCTTCACGATGGCACCAGGTGCGTCGAGCGACCTGCTACGCCCCGTCGAGGCGTCGGGCGCCCTCCTCCTTCCGGGAAACGCTCCTCCTGGTCCCGCGCTGACCTCCTGCACCCTGGGCTTCTCGTATGACGGCCTTGGATTCTTGTACTCTGGGTTGCTCCGTCGGAAGAACGCACTGCAGATGCTCTTCCTCTCGTTGATGTCCTTTTCGGTCGTCTACATCGAGTGCGTCCTCCCGCCTCCTTCTTGTCCCTCGCCGCCTCACTGACAGCCTCTCACCTGCAGGTGGTTCCTCTGGGGCTACTCGCTCGCGTTCGGCGAGGGCAGCAGCTTCATCGGCGACCTCAAGAACGGCGGCCTCGTCAACGTCGACATCGCGCCGTCTGGCTCTCTCCCCGTCCTCCTTTTCGCGCTCTACCAGGTGCGTCCTCGACTCGCTCCCTCGATCAGTCGCCTGTGCAGCCTTCTGACCTCGGTCCCTCGCTACAGGGAGCCTTTGCCGGCGTCACGGCGGTCATTGCGGTCGGCGGCGCGGCCGAGCGCATGCGTGTCATCCCCCTCCTCATCTTCATCTTCTGCTGGACCACCATCGTCTACAACGCGATCGCCCACTGGGTCTGGGCGTCCCAGGGGTGGTTATTTGGACTGGGTAAGTCGTCGTCGTCGTCGTCGTCCTTCGGGACCTTCTCAAGTCGAGCGAGACCGTCTCTGACCGACCTTTCGACCTACAGGTGACCTCGACTTTGCCGGTGGTGGACCTGTTCACATTTCTTCGGTACGTCCCCTCGTTCCCCTGGCACGAGAGCCGTGCACCGACTCGTTTCCTCCCTCCAGGGCACGGCCGGCCTCGCGCTCTCGTTCTTCCTCGGCCGCCGTCGCGGCTACGGCACCGCCAAGCTCGCGTTCCGCCCTCACTCGGTCTCTCACGTCGTCCTCGGAACGTGAGTCCTCGTGCCCTGACTCGGGCGACGGTCGGGTCGAGGGCGATCGACAACTGACTCGGACCTCGCCTCTACAGCCTCCTTCTTTGGTTCGGCTGGTGAGCACGATCTCTCTGGGGCACCTCGCGCTGCGTCCTGCCTCCCTAGCGAGCTTGCCCGCCAGGCGAGGTGCTCGCGACGCCTGTCGCCGTCGCCGTCGACCTTCCCAAACTGACGGCTCCTCTCGCAGGTTCGGCTTCAACGGTGGCTCGGCATTGGGCATGAACTTGCGCGCCGTCCAGGCCTGCATGACTACGACCGTCGCTGCGTCGATGGGCGGCATCACCTGGACAGTTCTCGACTAGTGCGTCTCGGCGCGCTCGCACCTCCCGTCTCGACTCGCGGCGAGAGTCTTTACTTACCTCGACTCGCCTCGCGCAGCATCTACACGGGCAAGTGGTCGGCCGTCTCGCTCTGCTCGGGCATCATCGCCGGCCTCGTCGGCATCACGCCCGGCGCTGGCTACCTCGGCACGCCCGCCGCGCTCTGCGTCGGGTTCGTAACCGCCTGCGCAAGCAACTATGCCACGGGCATCAAGGTCCTGCTCAAGATCGACGACGCTGTCGACACGTACGCGCTGCACGGCATCGGCGGCTTTGTGTGCGTCCTTGGCCCTCTCCCTTCCTCCTCGCGGGCCGGACCTGACCCTCCTGTTTGACCTACAGCGGCGCCATCCTGACGGCTCTCTTTGCCGACGAGCGTGTCACGAGCTTCGACGGCGCCTCGTCGGGCGCAGGCTGGATCAACCGCAACGTGCGTCTCTGTCGCCGGTTCTCCCTCCTCGCTCCTCGCGAGACTGACTCGTCCTCCTTCCGCCGGCCTCTACAGTTCATCGCGCTCGGCTACAACCTCGCCGGCGCCGTCACCATCATGGCCTGTGCGTGCCCTCGCCTAGACCTCTGCCCTCGCCGAGAGCGCGCTGACCTTTTCCCTCGACAGACTCTTTCGTCATGACCCTCCTCCTCTGCTACATCATCAACTACATCCCGGGCCTGCACATGCGGGCGTCCGAGGATGCCGAGATTGTCGGCATGGACGAGGCCGAGTGCGGCGAGGTGCGTCTCCTCTTTCTCTTCCTCGTCGACATCGTGCACGAGCCTCCTCCTCGGTGTCGCCGTCCCGACACTCGGCGTCGGCTCGGCGGCTCCTGGGTCGACTCGATATCGCTCTCGGACCGTGAGCGAGCGTCTGACGGACGCCGATTGTCCGAGGGCTCGACTCGCCGCCGCGGAGCGCTGTCGCCGTCGCGGCGCCGCCGTGGGAGCGTCCGCCGATGCGGCACACGCTCAGCAATCTTTGCCCAAACGCGTCGTGCCTGAGCCACATCGACAACAAGCTTCGCGCACGTGCGAGTGCGAAAGACGGTCGACATTATCGCCGCTTCGAGCACGATAACGAGATCCGCAGCAGGAGGCCAGGGCGCTGACCTTCCTCTCGTCCCTCCGCACGCAGTACGCCTACGACTTCCTCGCGATCCGCAAGGAGGTCCACGACTCGGACGGCCTCACGACGGCGGCGCCGTCGATGCACTCGAGCGAGTCGCCGATCCCGCACGAGAAGCACGAGAAGGCGCCGGCGGCCTCGACGGAGCCGACCTCGAGCGTCTGAGCTCGTCGTGCGGCTCGAGTACTCGAGCCCGCGTCTGTCTGCGTCGAGTGGGTGGACGAGGAGGTCGGCCGTGCCGCAGGGCGCGCGCACAGGCGCTGCCGACGGCGCCTTCCTCAACTTGGGAAGGTCGACCGCGGTCGAGCGGTGCTGGACGAGCGGGCTTCTGGGTACTGTCTATTGCAGTCTAATTTGTGCGTTCCCACTTCTTCCCTCGAGTCGTTCGTCAGGGTGCTTCACGCGCAGGTGGGGCGTACTCGCTCCCAGAATCAGCGATTGCGAGGAAAGCGCAAAACTCGCCCACGCGCCCGCTGTCGGTTTCGGTCAGTCGGCTTCCGGGGCCGCCCCTGCCTGATTCAGAGCCTGCGGCCGGGAGGGACTGAGCGGGCTCGCACCCAACTTCGTCCGAGATTCCCCTCGTCGCCTCTCTCGCCCGCCCTCTCCCTCTCTCTTTCCACCTCTCGCAGGCTCGTTCGCTCCTCGCTTCGCTCGCTATCTCTCGACTCGCCCGTGTGCGTCCATCCTACACCGCACCCACCCTCTCGACAGGTGCGCTCGCCCTTCCACCTCTCCTCCCGATTCCGCTTATCGCAACGTCGTTGACCTCTTTCCTCCTTCCCCTCGGCAGCTCGCGCTCGCACAGCAGAGATGCCCAACGTCTCGTACACTCCCGACGGCTCGCTCGTCGCCAACTGGGACCCCTCGGCCGGCGAGGACGGCATCGCGACCTGTGCGTCCTCCTCCTCCTCTTCCTTACTCTGATTCTCTCCCGCTTCAACCGGCAGGCCTGACCTCGCTCGACCGTGCACAGACAACCCGGGCGATATGGCGTGGATCATGGTGGCGTCGGCGCTCGTCATGATCATGGCCCCAGGTGCGTCCTCGCGCTCCTCCCGTCCTCCTACCCTCCCTGCGGCGGCTGACGCGCTCCCTTGGCCGTGCCTAGGCGTAGCCATGATGTATGCGGGCCTCTTACGGAGGAAGAACGCCCTCTCGATGCTCTTCTTGGGGTTAGCCGTCTACTCGGTCGTGTCGGTCCAGTGGTTCTTCTGGTGCGTCCTCTCTCGCCCTCTCTCTCTGCCCCACGCGGCTGACGTCCTTCTCGCGCGCCGCAGGGGCTATTCGCTCGCGTTCAGCGACACGGCGTCAAACCCGTTCATCGGTAACCTCGACCGTTTCGGCCTGATGGGCGTTCTCGACGCTCCCTCGGTCGGCTCGTCCAAGATCCCTGCGCTCCTCTTCTGCTTCTACCAGGGCAGTAAGTCGTTAACGTTCCTCAGACCTCGTCGAGCGTGTCCTGACGCCCTCCTTCTGCAGTGTTTGCCAACTTGACGCCCGTCATCGCCGTGGCCGGTGTCGCCGAGCGCGCTCGCCTGCTCCCTGTCCTCGTCGTCAGCTTCATCTGGGCCACGATCGTGTACTGTCCAGTGGCTCACTGGACGTGGTCTGGATCGGGCTGGGCCTACCTGCACGGCGACCTCGACTTTGCTGGCGGCGGGCCCGTGCACATCACGAGCGGGACGGCGGCGCTCATCTGGTCGCTCTACCTCGGCCGTCGTCGCGGCTACGGCACCGCCAAGCTCGCCTACCGACCTCACTCGGTCTCTCACGTCATCCTCGGCACGTGCGTCGACCGTTTCTCCTTCCTCCTGTCCTCCCTTCCCGAGGCGCGAGACTGACCTCGCCGGCCTTCCCTTCTTCTTCGCGCAGCTCGCTCATCTGGTTCGGCTGGTTCGGCTTCAACGGCGGCTCCGAGGCCGCCATGAACCTTCGCTCGGTCCAGGCCGGCATCGTCACCAACGTCGCCGCCGCCATGGGCGGCCTCACCTGGATGACGATGGACTTGTGCGTCCTCCTTTCCCTGTCTGTCGAGCGCACTCGCGAAGGAGCGCGCGTGCCGCCGAGCGTGTCGCACATGAGCCGACGCACTGACCCGTCCTCGCCTTTCCTGCAGCTTCTACACGCGCAAGTGGTCCGCCGTCTCGCTCTGCTCGGGCATCATCGCCGGCCTCGTCGGCATCACGCCTGCAGCTGGTTTCGTCGGGACGCCGTCGTCGCTCGCGATCGGGTTCGTGACTGCCATCGTCGCCAACTTTTCAACCGGCATCAAGGTCCTGCTCAAGATTGACGACGCCGTCGACGGCTTTGCGCTCCACGGCATCGGCGGCTTCACGTGCGTCCTGCTTCCTCGACATCTCAGCTCTGCCGAGTCGCGCGAGCCACACAGACTGACTCTTTTGCCGTCCCTCGTCCTCCTTCTCCTCCTCCCACTGCAGCGGCGCCATCCTCACCGGCCTCTTTGCCGACACGCGCGTCACGGGCTTCGACGGCTACTCGTCCGGCGGTGGATGGATCAACCACAACTACGAGCAGCTCGGTAGGTCCTTCTGCCCCTCCCTCGAGCCCGCTCGGGCCCCTTCCCGACCTTCCGAAGTCGCGCTCGACGCCCTCGACTGACGCTCCACCCCTCTCCCTCTCGCAGGCTGGCAGCTCGCGTCGGCCGTCTCGACCATGGCGTGGACGGCGGTCGTCACGTACATCATCCTGTTCGTCGTTGACCACATCCCGGGCCTCAAGCTGCGCTGCTCCGAGGAGGGCGAGATCCTCGGCATCGACGAGGACCAGTGCGGCGAGATGGGCTACGACTACGTGCGCTCGACCTCTCACTCTGTCCTCACCTACTAAAGTCTGCGAGCTCACCATCCTCTCGTCCCTCCCCGAGCAGGTCTCGATCCGCCGCGAGCTCGACGAGGAGCACGGCGACCTCGGCAACATGTCGCGCTCGGTGTCGCACACGCCGTCGAACGAGAAGACGGGCCACCACCTCCCGGCGTCGGCAGGGTCGGACATGACGGGCTCGTTGGCGCGCGAGGGCGCGGTCGCACCGGCGCCGTCGCCCTGAGTCTCTCCCCTCCCTCGCGCTCTCGTCCTTTCGCCTTTCTCTCTCTCCCTCTTCCTCTCCCTCCACTCTCGCGCCTTCCTTCGAGGCCCATAATGTGCCCATCTGTGTCTACCCGTCCCTCGTCCTTCCTCTCCCTCCGTGTCTCGCTCTCCTTGGTCTAGGTCTTTGTCGTAGCGTTTCTCCTGTCGGCTCGCGTGCGAGCTGCAACCCATCTGTCGCTCATAAGAGCTTTACGAGCGAGCGCGAGCTGTCATTCGAGAGCCCTCTCAGATAGACCACAACGAGCTCGAGCCGGTACAGGATAGTCTTGCAGGACGAGAAGGAGAGGGGGGCAGAGAGATCTACGACAAGCTCGCTCTGCTACGCGACAGCGCTCGAGAGAGGCGGCGCAGGGACGACCTTGATCGGCATGAAGCCCGGGGCGGGTGCGTCGACAGGCCCGGCGCCCGCAAAGTGACCGAAAACGGGCGCCCAGTCCTCGGCCGAGGTCGGGAGGATGCCCATCGAGTTGCACTTCCATAGTCCGACGGCCTGTCGCGACGTTAAGGGAGAGTCAGACAGGAGGTCGGCGCAAGAGACAGGGACAGAGAGGGAGAAGAGGACGCACAAGGAGGCCAAACTGGCAGATCACGTAGACGATCTTCTGCTCGAGGAACGACTGCGGCTCGACCTTGGGCGCACCGACCTTGGCCTTGGACGCTGCCTCGAACGGCGCAAAGGCTGCGGGCGTGAGCCTCGAGGTCAGGCTGTGCTCGATCGGGCGGAAGAGAGAAAGAGAGAGAGGGAGGCGACGCACCCTTGTCGACGCCCATCATGCCGCTGACGGCCTGCTTGAGGAGGAACCAGACGCTCATGATGCTGAAGATCTGGATGCCGCCGCCCGACATGTACATCATGAACGCTGCGCGGCGAGGGGGGCAGGGACGAGGGAGGGTCAGCTCGCGTAGCAGCGATGGGGACGAACAGCGAGAGGTGGGGACGGACCCTGCATGGGTACAGCCTTGGCTGGAGCGAGGGCGAGCTCCCAAGCTTTGGCCTGGCGGAGCTCGTTGAGGTCGACCTCGGGCCGCTTTGAGGTGACGACGTTGGCGGCTTTTGCGCGGTCCTGTGCGGGTGGCGCAGCTCGTCAGGGGTGCGATGGCTGGGACTGAGAGGAATGGGCGGGCGCACCTTTACGCTGAGCTGCGGCGAGTAGCCGGGAGGGTCGCGGACTGACGAACGAGACGACCTGGAGGAGGAGAGGGGCAGCATCAGTGCGGGCGACTGGGACGAGTCGGCGAGTCGAGCGACGCACTCTGCGGTGGTATAGTCGAGGGTCCAGCGGCTCGTACTGGCGAGGGTCGACATGGTGGCTGCAGCTGATGAGGACGACCACGCAGGTGGCTCCTCTCGCCTCTCCCGCCACGTTGAGCGGTACTTTGCGCCAGCTCAGTACGCTCAGGGAGCTGCTCAGAACACGCCTGTACAGGCCGCGCAGCCTCGGCGACTCGTCCCACCTCGCTCGTCGCCCTCTCCCCACTTCGACCCTCCGCCTCGACTCGCCGTCGCCGCACACCTCGCCCCGCCATGCCGGCCGCCTCGCGCAAGAGCACAAGCTCACCTGCACCTCCCGACAGCCGCTCGTCGAAGCGCGCTCGGCTCGACCTCCTCCCCGACAACCCGCTCCGCTTCCACCGCGAGCCGAGCGGCACCGTCCAAATCTCGACCTGGAACGTCGCTGGCCTCGTCAGCTGCAACGCCGAGAAGTGGCAGGTGCGTCCGTCGTTCCACCCGAGGCGGCGGGCGGCGAGCGCGCTCTGTCGCTCGTCGTCGCGCCCGTTCCCCCTTCTCGAGATTGGTCGACTGACTCTCTCGCCCTCGCAGTTCGGCCTGCGCAAGTACATCGAGGCCGAAGACGCCCAAATCGTCGCCTTCACCGAGGTGAACCACAAGGACGCCGCCGTGTTCTTCGAGACCGACCCGGACTGGCAGTTCCTGCGCGACCGGTACCCGCATCGCTACTGGCAGGGCCGCACCGCCATCGTCAGCAAGATACGTCCTGTCGCGCCGGCCATCTTTGGATTCCCCGACGGCAAGCAGTACGATCCCGAGGACGGCCGAGCAAGTGCGTCCCTCGCCCACTCCCTTCCGTCGTCTCTCTCTTCCTTCGCGAGCGACGTCGCTCACGACTCGCCGCCGCCTCGCAGGCACGCTTCCACGCACACTTCGTCCTCGTCTGCAAGGGCTCGGACCGCCCTCGCCTCGTTCTCGCTCTCTCGGTCCTCCTCAAGCTGAGTCCCTCCTTCTCTCTCTATCTTCTTTCTTTCTCTTCGAACGTCGCTGCCTTTCTCTCTCTCGCTCGCAGACCCTCTCGACATCTCGTCGTTCGCCTCGCCGGCAACTCCGAGACACGGCGGAGGTTCAGCGAGAGATCTTGGAGGCGGTCGTGCAGTAGCTCTCCCTCTTCTCTAGCGATCCCCCTCCCCTTTCGCTCAACGGAATACACCCGAATCACTGTACCTGGCGCGTCTCCTTTCGCCCCAGTCTCTCCCCCAGAAGTTCGCCTCGCCTCGCCTCGTGCTCGACGACGAGTGCGCCCTTCAGGAGAGGTCAACTTGAGAAGGTCAACCCGTCCTCGCGAGCTACTCTCCTTCTCTCGCACTCGCTGCAAGTGAGCAGGAGTCGACAGCACGCGCCGCACAGACCTCTGCAAACCCAAAGTACCATCACCGCTTGTCGTTTCGTCCCGCCGTCGGCCCGCTTCCACGCACACTTCGTCCTCGTCCTACACGTTCTCTCCGAGCTTCTGCGAGTGCGAAATCACCGAGAAGGAGTTACAGAAAGACGCTAAAGGGGCTCCACAAGCGGAAGGCGAGGAAGGGAAGCTACTGCTCCTCGTCCGACGCCTCCGAGAATTCCGCGACGAATCCCTCCCACGACTCGTCCGAGTCCTCCTCCGCCTCGTCCTCCTCCGCCTCGTCCTCCTCCGCCTCGTCATCGGCGATCTCGTCGTCGTCGACCTCGTGCTCGATGTCGGTCCCGCCACCGCCCTCGTCCTGACCCTCGTAGCCGTCCTCCTCGCCCTCCTCCTCGCCCTCCTCCTCGTCGGTGACCGCCGGGCGCGTGCGCAGCCAGCGCCCGAGCGGGCTGTCGTTGCGCTCGACGTCGACAGCGGCGCCGACCTCGTCCTCGTCGACGGCGGCCAGCCTCTCGTCGACGGACGAGAGGGTCGAGTCGGTCCCGACGGACGAGACGGACATGGCGCTCGAGTCGGACGGGTCGACGGGAGGAACACTGCGACGGTCGACGCTGGGTCAGTCTCGGGTGCCTGATTCGGCAGGAGAGCGAGAGAGAGGCGGACGCACGGGATGCGGCGGACCTGGACGATGCCGGCCGCGAACAACATGACGCGCGCGCGAGCGACGTCGTGGCTCGCCGGCGTGACCGAGTTGACGAGGGCCTCGCACGGCCACTCGTTGCGCTCCATCTCGCCGAGCACCTCCTCGTAGATGCGGCGCGCGAGTTGCGCCTGGTGCGGGTTGCCCTGGAACTTGCCCTCGAGGTCGTTGGTGAAGCCCATCTCGTACCCGTTCTTGCCGAGGTACTTGCCGATGCTCATCCCGTACGGCTGGAGCATGGTCGACTTTTGCCGGAGCCTCTTGAGGAGCGTCGCCTTTTCACCGTGTGCGACGCTACGCAGGTGGAGGTGCGGCGGAAGCGAGCGGCGGAAGAACTGGAGGAGGATTGTGTTTCCGTGGACGCGCTTGTGCTGACCGCGCGACTCGTAGGTGTCGCTCGAGGTCGCCGTCTCGTTCGAGCCGCCGGCGTACATGTGCCAGATGTCGGCCGTGACGCACGCCGCGAGCTGGACGTTGAGCGAGTCGAGCCGGACCATGTTGTCGCCGCGGTTCTGGAGGGCGAAGATGTTCTCGGCCCGGGCGAGCGCGTGCGGATTGACCTTGACCGTGATCGACTCGGCCTCGAGGCGTGCGACACGGCGGGCGTGGATGCCCAACGAGTACTTGGACATGAGCTGCTTGGGGCTCACGACCGTGCCCGGTGGCGGCGGGCCGTCAAAGTCGACCGCGGCGTAGTAGATGAGGCTCGACTGCGTCGTCGAGTCGAGCGACGCCCACATGACCGGCACGCCGTCCGACTCCTCGGTGCAGCGGCGGGTGAGGAGGTTGAAGATGCTGCCGCCCTCGGGCCCGGACGACTTGACGGGCGTCGAGCCGGCGCCGATCTGCCACTTGCGGCCCGACTGCGAGAGCGACGCGATGACGATGTGGGCGCGGTCGCGCGCCTGCGCGAAAGTCGACGGCTCGCCGCCGATGCGCGCGATGAGGTCGTCGAACGGGATGAGCCGCTCGAAGCGGTTGGCGTGCGGGAACTCGTTGTACTCGCGGTACTCGCGCTTGAGGTGCTCGAGGACCGACTTGGGCGTCATGGAGCCGAGCGTCTCGTCGACTGGCCCGATGAAGTCCTCGCTCTCGGCGAGGATGGTCGAGACGTCGCGGATGAAGATGAGGCCGCGCAGCCATGGCGAGCGCGTGCGGAGGGCGATCGTCGAGTGCTCGCGCAGGTTGACGTGGACGCGCCGACCGAACAGGTTGCGCGTGAGGAACGAGCTGCTGCCGCAGTTGAGGCGACCGTAGAAGCTCGTGCGGGTCGCAACTTGCGGGTCCTTGCCGCAGGCGTCGACGACGACGACCTGGATGTTGTCGACGGCAAGAGCGCGGTACGTGACTGCAGAGGGACGCAGAGAGTCAGTTTCGGTCCTCCTGAGGGCGCAAAAGCTGCAGAGAGAGGGGGAGAGGGGACGCACGGTTGATCATCTTCTTGCCGAACGCGAGGTACTCCTTGGACATGCCGACCTTCTTGGTCGGGTATTTCGACGTCTTGCGGTAGTGGAGGAGGCGTTTGAGGGGCCCGCCGCACCAGCGAAGGACGTCCTGCGCGGTGAGTGAGCAGAAGATGCGCGAGGGGGGGTGGAGGAGGGACCGAGCGAGGAGGGACCGAGCGAGGAGCGACCGAGTGAGGAGGGAGGAAGAGGGAGAGGGAGGAGGGAGGAGCGAGAGGAGGGAGGGAGGGAGAGGAGGAAGGAGGTAGAGGAGGAAGGAGGGAGAGGAGGAAGGAGGGAGAGGAGGAAGGAGGGAGAGGAGGAAGGAGGTAGAGGAGGAAGGAGGGAGAGGAGCGGGAGGAAGGTCAGCTCGCGCCCGACTGAGCGGTGGTGGAGAGGTGCAGGATGAGGAGGGGACGAACATCGAGGATGATGATGAAGCCTGGCAGGAGCTGGGCGCGCAGCTCGTACTTGTAGTGCTCGTGCTGCTCGGTCGGCCCGTCGTCGTCGTACCACTCGTCGTCGTAGCGCTCGAGTAGCTGGCGCCACGGCTCGCCGTTGTTGATCAGCCCGCAGGCCGAGAGCGACAGGACGGCGTTGAGGATGGGCGGGTGGGCGAACGACGACTCGCCGTCGTGGAGGGACGAGAGCGGCGACGAGCCCGGAACCGTCGAGTCGAGCGGGTTGGGCGGCGGAGGGAGGAGGGCGGCGGCACGCTGCTGCGAGAGGTGCTGGGCGAGGTGCTCGAGGAGGGTGGCGAGGAGGAGCGGGTCGGGGCCGAATTGGGCGCGCGCGTTCCAGTCGGCCGTCTCGCCGAGATGCGCCTTCTCGTCCTCGTCGAGCGCGTCGAGGGTGATGAAGAAGTGGTCGTTGAGGTCGTCGATGCGGATCTGGTCGATGATGGCCGACTTGACCCACGTCGCGAAGAAGTCGACGCGCTTGAGGTGGTCGGGGTCGAGGATCCACGCCGCGAGCGGGTCCTGCTTCTTCTCGTCGGCGGCGACGCGCTCGGCGACGGTCTTGCGGCGGCGACGGGTGCGCTTGCGCAGCTTGCGGTCGTGCTCGACGCGGGCTGCCTCCACGCGCGCGCGCTCGGCCTTCAGCGCCTGCCAGATGAGGCGGTCCGTCCTGCGCCGCTCCTCCGCCTCCCGCTCCTCGTCCAGCTCGGCGATGCGGTGCGAGCGACGAGTATCGCCCGACGAGTCGGAGCCGTAGCCCTCGAGCTCATCGTCCCCGCCGCCCTCGCTCGGCGGCGCCGACGGCTGGCCCTCCTCCTCGCCGCGCTCAAGGCGACGCTCGCCTTTGATGAGCTGCTTGTGGGCGCGCTCCTCGTAGGCCTTCTGCTTGAGGATGGCCTTGAGCGTGCGGGTGTCGTTGCGCCATTGCTCGGTCTGCACGTGGCGCATGGCCGAGGCGGGTGTGGGACGCAGGAGGTCGTTGAGCGCGGTGAGCTGGCGGGGGATGGGGGCCCGGCGGCTGGTGGCTGGACGGTGCCCGACGGCGGGGACGTAGGAGGAGAAGCGTGAGGGAGGACAAAGGAGGCCCAGGAGACCGGGAGCCGCGGAGGTGGCTCGAGCGACCGCCGGACAGGAACCTCCGCGGAGGTCGCTCGCCGACGTCGAGCGAGCTTCAAGCTCCTCCCGACGAGCCCGAGCGCATCGTCAAGCACCTTTGGGCCCGCATGGGCCGCGTCGAGGTCAGCAAGATGGTGGTCGTCCGCTCCAAGGCGGCCGTGCGCGCTCTTACGAGCGGGACGTCGCCATGCAGCTCGACAGGCTCAAGCCCGTCATCTGGACCGGTGCGTCCCACTTCTTTCTCTTTCTCCTCCTTCTCGCGAGCTCCTCGCGCTCGCACCCTCGCTCACGCTTCTCATCCCGCAGGCGACTTCAACGTCGTGCGCACGATCACGCCGACCTCGAACGAGACGAACGACCTCTCTTGGCCGCAGAACATGGGCAAGCTTCCCGGGACGCACGTCGTCGAGCGCGACGCACACGAGCGCCTCGTCGGCGACCCGGGCTGGCTCGAGAACCCGAAACGGCGCGCTCAAGGGTTCGTCGATGTGTGGAGGCTCATCTACGGCGAGCAGAGGAGGCAGTACACGTGCGTCCTGCTGCTCTCTACGTCCTTCTCTCTCATCGCGACCGGTGCCTTATGTCGACGCCCTCGTGCAGCCACGCCTCGAAGAAGTGCGGCAGCTGGCGTCGTGCGTCCTCGTCCTCTCTCTTTCGTCCCGTCCTCTCCCCTGCCGCACATACTGACTCGTTGCCCTCTCACACACCCTCAGTCGACGGCTTCATCGTCTCGCAACGGCTCCTCCCGCACATCCGCGACTGCCAGATCCGCCAGCAGGTCAAGCGCCAGTTCTGGCCCCCGAGAGACAGCGTCGGCATCGGGGCGCTGTCGGATCACTGGCCTGTGTGGCTTAGCCTCGAGATGGAGAGTCTGTGACGACGGTCGAGAGGCGGGCTTGGTGCGGTCTGTGCATCAATGGGCGAGGAGGTTCGAGCTGCAACTCGCGCTTTTCGTCCGTTCTCTGCAGAGAAACAGCTTTGGTACAGGCGCAGCAGCGGCTTCTCTATCTTTCTCCCCTGATTCTTCCACTGCGAGTCGCTCTTTCAGGATCTCTCGCAGACCAGAGAGAGCGCGAGACGAGACTTGGACGAGGAGAAGCGGCTTGAGAGCTTGAGAAGGTTGCAAGCGACGGCCGGCTCTCGTCCTCTCGACCTCTCGCCTCGTCGTGACGTCAAGAAAGTGCTCATTGCAGCGAGAGAGATGGAACCCTGCCCTCGAGCCCGTCTAGTACCGGAAAGTGCCCGCCGAGCCGCAGTCGACCACGACCGACTTGCCACCGAGCGCCTTGTACAGGTTGAGCTTGGCGACCTGGACGTCCTGCACGAGGTTCTTGACGAGGACGGACGCAGGGCACGCATTCTGCGTCCAAACCGTCTGCGAGAGAGAGAGAGGGAGGTGAGGTCAGGTCCGTCGCAATGAACGAGAACCCGAGAAAGAGAGTGAGCGAGGGTGTACCTTCTGCGCACACGCCGTCGCCTGCGCATTGAGGGTGCTCGTCGTCGTCGTGACAGGCGTAGCGAGCGTCGTCGTGCTCGTGACCGTGACCGTCTGCGTCGAGGCCTGCGCCGTCGCCGTCTTGGTCACGACGGGCTCGTCGGCGACGACGACCCGCACGCTCGGGACCGTCACGACCGGGGTCGCCGCCTCGCTCACGATCGTGCTCGTGCTCGTGATGGTCGGCCGAGGGGCGGTGACGGTGGCCTGGTACGCGTACACGATCGACGAGACGGGCACCTCGGGGCGAGGGGCGTACTCGGTCTCGTAGGCGACGAAGGTCGTGTACAGCGTGCCCTCGGTCACCGTGACGGTCGTGTCGCTCTCGAGGTCGACCTGGCGGCGGCCGATCTTGTTCAGCTTAACGTACGCCGACGGGCAGCAGGATGCCGGGAAGACCTGCGAGTGAAGGATCAGGATCTTTCTGAACGCGCTCGAGCGAGTGGGAGCACGCACGAGACGGTAGTCGAGGCATGCAGCAGTGCCTGCAGGGAAAGAGGAGAACGTGTGAGCATTGGCGCGAGGAGAGCCTCGACGCTCGGAGGAAAGGCTCGAGCGCACCAGTTGCGGCGGTGACGAGAGCCGTCACGGTCGACGTCGCCGGCTGGGTCGTCGTCCAAGACGTCTCGTACACAGTCGAGGACGCAGGCGTCTCGTTGACGGTGACGGTGCGCGTGGCCGGCGTCGAGGTAGAGACCTGTGGGAGGTCCTTCGTCAGTTTTCGAGCAGGGCCTCGAGGAGAGAGCGAGGGCGTACCGTCTCTGAGTAAATCGTCGAGGTGGCGGGCGTCTTGTAGGACGTCGTGAGGACCTCGACGACCGAGGCGGGCCTGTGCACGGACGGCCAGAGTCAGTCGAGGGTCGGAAAGCGAGAAGACGAAGCTCGACGCACGGCGTCTCGCGGTAAGTGCCGAGCGAGATGGTCCCAAACTCTTGCTGGAACCAGTCCTGGTCCTCGTAGTAGTCGGGGCCCAAGTCGACCTCGGTCGGGATCGTGTTGACCTCGATGTCGGTCGCCGAAGGGACGGTGACGGTGACGGTCGCGGCCAGGGCGAGATAGACGGGCGCGAGCGCGAGGACAGCGAGAGCGTGGCGAGTCATTGTGGGTGTAGGAGGCGAGAGAGAGGCTGGGAAAAGGGATAGAGGAGGATCGGGCGAAGGAGAGTGAGAAAGAGAGGGAAGGGGACGAAATCACTCCTCGAGGCCCGCCGCCGCTCAGCGCGGTTCTCTGTCGTCCTCTATGCCAACAAGTTCCGGACCGCCGAGCGAACAGACCTCTGGAGAGAAGCGATCGAGGAGAACTGTGTCCCCTCGCCGGCGTCGAGGCCGGAGAAGTACCACGCGAGCACGACGAGCTGAGCGCGATCGAGAGCTCGGCTCAGCCCAGGAGCCGTACTGCCACACACGCCGGTGTCGGCACCGTGCGTCGCAGCTGAGCCGTGCGAGCGAGAGTGCGAGCGCGACGACGAAAAGCGGGGGCCAGCTCGTCGCTGCGGGCGGCGAGCGAGCTCGCGGGTGTGCAGGGTCGGCCGTGCCACCGGCCGCAGAAGTGCACCGGGCCGCTGTCGAGCCTTGAGCGTACGTGGACGCGTGTGTGACGAAGGAGAAGGAGCGCGAGCGCGGCGGGCGAGGCCATCGCCGGAACTCCGCCCTCTCGTGGCGAATGGAATCTCGCAGCCGATGCGAGCTCAATCACAGCCGTAAGTTACGAGTGCATTGTAGACCGCGTGGCATGCAGCTCGAGAGCGAGGCGCGAACCTTGTCGAGCGCGCTCGAGCGGACTGGCTGCCGGACGTCTCCCCTCTCTCGCGGACGACAGAGAAGGAACGACGGTGCAGTGCAGTACGCTAGATAGACAGACAGACACAGAGAGACGGGGCCAGGAAAGACAGGGAGAAGGAATCACAGCTCGCGCTCAAGCCCGACAGACAGGCCAGGCGCTTTTCCTCGTCGGCGCTCGCGCTCAGACGAACTTGGGGTTCTGGTTCTGCCAGCCGAGGTACGTGTTGGGCTGCATACACGAGGTCGAGTGAGTCAGGAACCGCCGGCGCAGGAGAGGAAGGCGGTGGACGAGGACGCACCTGGTACTCGACCTTGCGGCTCGAGCGACGCCCAGACGTCACCTGCGCCTCGTAGCGCGGCAGCTCGGGGTTGGCGAGGTCCTGCGTAGCGGAATGAGGACGGTCAGTCCGGGAGAGACGAGGAGGGGGAGGGGTCAAGGAGAAGGAGGACGAGGGACGCACGTGAAGCCGCTTCTTCGAACCGGCGCTCACGAACGGCCGCCACTTGGTGATCGCGTTCTTGAGGGCGAGCTCACGCGTGCCCTTGCTGTTGAGCCACCCGAGGAGCGTCTCGATCTGTGAGGAGGGCGAGGAGTCAGTCTCGGGTCTCGCGGCGAGCGCGAAGAGAAGGAGGAGGAACGAGAGGGACGCACCGTCTCGTCGTCGTCGTAGCACGCCCACTCGTTGACGCCGAGCAACAGGCTCGGGTCGTCGACGACCTCCTCCCGCATGCGCCGGGCGAGGATCGCCTTGGCGCCCTCGTCGCCCTTGTCCTTCTGGTCCACGAGGACCTCCCAGTCCTCCTCGCTCGGGCCCTGCACGAGGAGCCGGCCCGTGCCGTACACGACGTTGTCGCCGTCGTCGCGCAGGACGGGCGCGCCGTCCGAGACGAGGTCCATCGAGCCGACGCCGTCGAACCACCAGTACCGGCAGTGGAAGCGGTCCTTGCCGAGCGGGCGGCAGCGCGACACGTTGAGGTACCGCCGGAACTCGCGCTCGACCTCGTCGTCGCGCTCGGCGTTGACGCGCAGGCGGTCCTCGACCGTGAGCGACGCGCCCTTGGCCCGGGTGCCGCCGGCGAGGCTCGACCGGCCCGACGACTTGCCGCCGAGCTTCTCGAGGCGCTTCTCCTCGAGGGCGGCCTGGCGACGCGACGCGGCCGAGAGCGAGCCGGCCTCGGACGGCGCGACCGACGAATCGGCGTCCGACACGAGCTGGTCCTCGTCCTCGTCGTCGCCCTCGCCGCCGACGGGCTTGCCCGGCTTCACGGACGGCGCACGCGACGAGCGACCGTCGGCCTCGGACGCCGGCGCCGACTCGACGTCCATCGCGTCGCCGTTGGCCGCCTTGGACCCGCCGCTCGAGCCGTTCATGGTCGCCGCGTCGAGCTTGCCCGCCGCCTTGGCGTCGGCGATCGTCTTCTGCTCGGTGCTGCATGACAAGGGCGTTCGAGTGTCAGTCGGGCCACACTTAGGCCGCGAAGGAGAGAGTGAGAGAAAGAGAGAGAGAGTGGGACGCACAGCGACTTGCGCTCCTTGTTGACGTCGGCCCTCGTCTTCCTCAGCTCGGTCAACTTGAGGTCGCACTCGTCGACGTAGCCGCGCACGGCCTTGGAGCCCATGACGAGCGTGCACAGGTACCCGATGATGTCGAGCTTGTCCTCCAGCGGCAGCGACAGGTACTGCTTCTCGGGGTCCTGCTCGACGACGACAGGTTGGGGCGACGTGCGGCGCGAGCCGGCGCGCGACGAGCCGGTGGCGGCGGCGGCGGCGGCGACAGGAGCAGGTACGGGTGCGGGCGCCGAGGCGGACGAGTCGCCGTTGGTCGCGGCGACGCTCGGGCCCTCGGCGGTCGAGGGCTTGACGTCCTCGTCGACCTCGCCGCCGCCGGCGACGGGCTCGTCGTCAACAAAGTCGGGCTTGGGCAGCTTGGGGTGGCCGGCGAACAAGTGGCGCATGATGCGGACAAAGTTGAACAGGTAGTGCGGGCCGCCGCGCTGGCACATGGCGCCGATGAGGTGCTTCTCCCAGCCGTCGCGGCCCTCCGAGTACTTGAGCTTGGCCTGGCGGTCCCACCGCTTGGCGTACGAGATGCCGATGCGCACGAGCTTGTTGAGCTCCGACTCCTCGTACGGGATGTCGTCGGTCGCGTCGGCCAGGGTCGTGTCGCCGTCGTTGCCGTCGCCCGCCGACGCCGCGAGCTCGTCGACGCCCTCGCCGTTGGCGCCGCCGCCGCCGTTGACGCTCTCGGCGCCGTCCTCGGGGACGGGCGTCGCGGCCGAGTCGGCCTTGGCCGCACCGGCACTGCCGCCGCCGTGAGAGGTGACGGCCATGGTCGAGCCGAGCACGCGCGACGTGTCGGTCCCGATGATGTTGGTGAGCGAGGCGTGGATCTCGGTGAGGAGGACGCAGCGCGGCGAGGTCGTGTCGTGCTTGAGCGCGCCGGCGTAGTCGTCGAGCGTGAACGGCGACAGGTTGAGCGATTTGCTGGGGGCAGAGGAAGGTTCGTGAGCTCGAGGACTCGGTCCTTGAGGCGAGAGGACGACGCAGGACGCACGAAAAGATGTTGAGGATGTTCCACGTCTCGATGAAGCGGTCAAAGACGTCGGCCGGCACGGGCAGGTCGCGATGCGGCTGCGGCTTTGGCGGCAGCGACGGGAGCTCGGCGTTGACGCGTCGGAGGATGCGGCCGTCGATGATGGACATGGGGTCGAGCTCGAGGTCCTCGATCGGGTACTTGACGGCCTTCTTGGGCTCGGCGGGCACCTTGGGCGTCGCGGGAGCAGCAGCAGGTTTGGGCTCGGTCGGGGCTGCGGGCGGCGAGGGGCTTTGTCAGTATCTCGCCCGGCTCGGACGCCGAGAGGTGGAGGACGTCGAGCGCACCCGTCTTGCGCTTCTTGGGAGCAGGGGCCGGCGACTCGCCCTCGGCGAGCGGCTTCCTGCGCTTGGCGAGCTTGGCCTCGCGCGCGGCGCGGTTGCGCTCCTCAATGGTGCCGCTCTGCTGGACGGGGATGTTGAACGCGCGCGCGATCGACGGCTTGACGATCCACGGGGCGCCGATGGCCGCCTCGCGCATGAGGCACTCGCGCAGGTACCGTTTGAGGATCGACTTTGAGAAGGCGAGTCGGTCGCGGCTGTTTGCCCGGGCGCTCGAGAGGTCAGTGACGGCTCTGGTCCTCGAGGTGGGAGAGAGAGAGACGAGGGGGACGCACGAGAGCGCCTTGGCCCTGACCTCCATCGAGCTGCCCTCGAACTTGTGCTCCTCGTCCATGAGCTGGAGCGTGTACAGGTACTCGTCCGGGTCATCGTTGGCGCGCGCCTGCTTGGCCTCGACGTTGAGGTCGACGCCGACCTTGTGCGCGAACGTGTTGTAGTCGGGCTCGGGCGCGGCAGAGGTCGAAGCGGCGGCGTCGGCGTTGGCGCGCACGTTGGGCGGAGGGAAGACGCGGTTGATGCGGGCAAAGTACCTGCACGTGTCGCGACAGTCAGCGCCATCGTCAAGAGAGAGAGAGAGAGAGGACGACGACGCACTTGTCGCCGCTCAGGTCGACAAAGACCTTCTCGCCGGCAAAGTAGCGGTCCTTGTACCGGTCGAAGACGAGGTCGACGAGCGAGTCGAGGCGACCCATGACGCCTGCACAGGCTCTTGGTCAGCTGGGCGATCTCTGTGAAGAAGAGAAGAGGGAGGTGGGCGCACGGAACTGGACGCTGGCGAGGACGCGGCCCTTGAGCGGGTCGGGGAAGCGCTCGCGCACGATCTTGGACTCGGTCTTCTCGCTCTGGAGGGCGGTAAAGTAGTCGAGGCTGCTCTTGCCCGAGTACTCGCACTGGAACTGGCGCGTGAGGAGGAACGAGAGGCGGGCGGCGTAGGCCCTGTGCGCGGGCGAGGGAGGGAGGACGAGCCGAGGGGAGCGAGGTGGGGAGGGAGGAGGAGGACAAGGTCAGGGACTGAACCTGGGGAGAGGAGAGAGAGGGGGTTAGGACGCACTCGTAGTCGAGGAAGACCTCGCCGGTGGCTTTGAGGTAGAAGACGGGCGTGTCTTGGGGCACGTT
This sequence comes from Rhodotorula graminis WP1, assembly GCF_001329695.1. NCBI lineage: Eukaryota > Fungi > Basidiomycota > Microbotryomycetes > Sporidiobolales > Sporidiobolaceae > Rhodotorula > Rhodotorula graminis. The sequence goes on from NW_017264936.1 coordinate 359,070, forward strand.
GTCGAGGTTGGGCAGAGGGAGGAGCTGGACGGGGCGACGGCGAAGGAGCGGCATGGCGGCGAGCGTACAGGTGGAGGGGTGCGCGGTCGAGGCGAGAGGCGAGTGACGGCTAGTCGCGTCACGGGGGGCAAGGGCGGGTGAGGAGGAGGAGGAGGAGGGAAGTCGATTGAGGCGGTGCAGCCGTGTGGGGACTCGAGCGCACGGGGTGCACGGGTGTGTAGGGCGGCGATAGCGGCTGGCGAGGTGCGACTGTCCCACTTGACGGGTCCTGGTGGTGCGCGGCGAGTCGGGGCGGGCGAGCGAGGGCGACCTCGCTGGCTCGGTGCGACGACGAGCAAGAGGACGAGGTGCCCAGGAGGTGGTTGGTGCTCGGTGGGCGGCTTGCGGGCTTGTGCACTCGTGTACAGTCGGGCGTGCACAGCTGAGCGGGACGCGGGTGACGAGGAGGAGGGAGGGAGGGGAGGGGGCCGACTTGGCCTCTTCGAGGGCGAGCAGCGGGCGGTCGCGACGAGGGAATCTCTCCCTCCGAGCTCCTCCTCCGCGCGCCAATGCCGTCTCGAGATTCCCCTCGAAAACCTGCCCTCGGCCACCCTCCGCTTTCGTCCTCTGGCCGCCTCTGCTCGCCTCGCTCTCAGCTCGTCGTCCCGCTTTCACCGTCAACAGCCTCTCCCCGGCCTTGCCTCGCGCGCTCCTCGTCGTCGTCGCTCGACGCTCCACCTGCTCTGCATACACTCGCAACCCCCGCTCGGCCGGCGGCAGCTTTCGCTCGACCACCTTGCCTTGCTCTCGCACGACTCGCTCTCGGCCGCAGCTGCACACGCTGCAGCGAGCAGCAGCACAGCACAGCTGTCTAGCTCGCTGGCGCACCCGCCCATGCCCCTCGCCCCCGCCTCGCCCTCTCGCCTCTCCACCTCCCCCTCTCGTCGCATCTACAGCCTCGCCCTCGCCGTCCGCCTCGCCAACGCGTGCCTCTCGCGCGCCTTCTTCCAGCCCGACGAATACTGGCAGGCCCTCGAACCGGCGCACCGCTGGATGTGGGGCTTCGGGTGGGCGACCTGGGAGTGGCGCGTCGAGCCGCATGGCGAACAGGGCGCAGCTGGGAGTGGGGCTTGGTGGGACACGGTGCTGCAGGGAGGACGGGGCGGGATCAGGAGCCCGCTGGCGGTGCTCCCGACGGCGGCGGCGTACGCCGTCCTCAAGGCGGCAGGGCTTGACAGCCCGGCCATGCTCGTGCGTCCTCCTTTCTCACTGTCGTTCTTCAGGCTCAGAGCCGCACGAGCTAACGACGAATCACCGAGCAGGCTCTCGCACCGCGACTCGTGCAGGCGTGTATCGCCGCCTCGACCGATCTCGCCGTCGCTCGACTCGCACGGCGCACGCTCGGGCCGAGCTACGTCAACGCAGCGGTGCGTCTTGACTCTCCTCTACGTCCTGATGGCCCAGCGCCGACACTGACGAGCCCTGTCGACCCACAGCTCTTTGCCTCGCTGTCGTCCTTCTTCAACCTGCACACGGCGACTCGCACGCTCAGCAACTCGACCGAGACGGCCCTCACGGCATGGGCGTGGGTGTACTGGCCGTGGGAGTGGGTCGAGCGCCGCGAGGGCGAGAGCGAGGGCAAGGCGGTTGAGCGGCGGGGCGATACGGCGCATGAGCGTCCTCAGTGCGTCCGAGCCTCTCGATTCTCGCTCTCGAGCAGTAGACCTGACACGAGCAATGTCCGCAGACATTCCTCTCTTCCTGTCGCGCTCGCATTCGCCGCGCTTGCGACCATCATGCGCCCGTCCAACGCCGTCATCTGGCTCTTTCTCGGCGGGCACCTCTTCTTCTCGTCAAGCGGCGCGCGCCGACTCGCCATCCTACGCTCAGTCATCGTCATCGGGTGCGTCGAACCTCTCTCGATCGACCGTGAGCGTGTCCTGACTCGTTCTCAACGCCTCGCGCAGCCTCGTCGCCACCATTTCGTCCTTCGCCCTCGACTCGACCTTCTACGGCACGCCGACGTTCACGCCCTTGCGCTTCCTCGACGTCAACGTCACGCGGTCCATCTCGATCTTCTACGGCGTACACTCCGCCCACTTCTACCTGTCGCAGGGCATCCCGCTCCTCCTCGCGACCCAACTGCCCTTCTTCCTCGACGGCGCCCTGCGCCTCGTCCGCTCCTCGACCCCGATACGGTCGACCGTCGCGCTCAACAGCCTCGCGTGCGCGACGGCGGGCACGATCGCCGTCTACTCGCTCCTCCCGCACAAGGAGTGGCGGTTCCTCCACCCGCTCCTCCCGGCCATGCACCTCCTCGTCGCCCTCTCGCTCGTCCAGCGCGGCCCTCACCCACCTTCCTCGGCGTCGAGTACTGCCGCCTTGAGCCGCCTGTGCCGCACGACGCTCGGCATCCGCCCCTCGCACGCCCTCGTCGTCCTCGCCTCCGTCCCGCCAGCCATCTACCTTACGGCCTTCCACGGCCTCGGCCAGGCCCTCGTCCCGGCGCACCTCCACGCGACCGACCCGCCGACGAGGAGCGTCGGGTTCGTCATGCCGTGCCACTCGACGGCGTGGCAGGCGGGCATGCATGCGCCGTGGCTCGAGAACGGGGCCGAGGGCGAGGGCGAGGGCGATAGAGCGTGGTTTTTGACTTGCGAGCCGCCGGTCCTGTGCGTCCTCGCGCGCTCTCTGTTCTACTCTCGCACCTCGAGACTCTCAATCGGGCGCGTGACGGGGCATTCACGGCATCTCGTTCCACAGCGCACTGACCCTCGTCGCCCCCCTCGTCGACAGCGGCCAAGACCCTCGCACCTACCTCGACCAGTCCGACTTTTTCTACGCCTCGCCCTGCGCGTACCTCGACTCGCGCTTCCCTCGCGCCGTCGACCCGTCGTTCCCGCCCTCGCCGCCGCCGCCGCTCCCCGTCCGTCCTCGCCCCTTCCTCTCGACCTCGACCTCGACCTCGACGAGCGCGCACGCCAACCTCGACCTCGACCTCGACCTCGACCTCGGGTGGCGCCACGCGTGGCCCGAGCGCATCGTCCTCTTCTCGTCGCTGCTCGACGTCGCGTGCGACGCCGGCGGTGGTGGTCGCGAGGAGGGAAAGGGCGGTTGGGCGCCGAGGACGGTGGGCGCCCTGCTGAGCGAGCGAGGGTACGTCGAGGAGCGGCGGCTGTGGAACACGATCGGCGGGTGGCACGAGGACGAGAGGAGGAGGGGCGACGTGAGGGTGCTGGTGTGGCGGGGCGGGGCGGAGGAGGAGGAAGGGGTGCGAGGCGACGAGGGCGAGAGGCGGATGACGGGGCCGGCGCCGGCCCGGGACGAGCTGTAGCACGACGTCGCAATGCTGCTGCGCCGACCGCGATGAACGTGCGACCCGTGCGCTTGAGCACGGAGGCCCGCTCGACCCTTTTCTCGCGCCAAGCTGGAACCGCAAGCCGGGACCGGCTTGAGAGCGCTCAAGCTCATCAGGGCGTCGGGTCGTCGACAGCCGTGTGCGACTCTGCTGGTCGCGAGAAGCGCAGGATGTGCAGGTGCTCCCGGCCGGCTCGGCGCTTGAGCGTGATCTGTGGGACGAGGGCCGGGTTCGACTCGCGCGTTCTCGACGCGAGAGAGAGAGAGGATGCGCCGGACGCACCTCGCCGTGGAGACCTCGAGCCTTCATGTCCTCGATGATCTGGAGCGGCTTGTTCTCGGGGACGGCGACGAGGTAGAAGATGCCTCGCGGCGAGAGGAGCGTCTGCGGGAGTGCTCGAGGTCAGCTCCTCTCCCTGCCGAGCCCGCTCAAGAGAGAAAGAGAGAGAGAGAGAGCGAGAGCGCACCTCGACCTGCTCAAGGAGCCTGTTCGTGACGCGCATGCCGCCAATCCCACCCGCCCACGCCCGCTCGATGACGCCGTCCTCCTGCGCGTCGAACGCCTCGGCATCGTCCGTCTCGACGTACGGCGGGTTGAAGACGAGGAGGTCGACGGCGTGCTCGAGGCGCGGGTGAAGCGCGCTCGTGAGGTCGGTGAGGACGGGGTCGAGCGGGACCGAGTTGGACTGGCCGGTGAGGGCGGTACAGCGGGCGGCGTGCGGGTTGAGGTCGGTGCAGAGGTAGACTGCGGGGGCGAAAACGAGTCAGTGATCTGTCGCCCCGGTCGTGCGAGGCAAAGGCGCGCTGGCGCACGTGCAGAAGAAGGCCCGCAGATGGCGCCGAGGAAGGCGGACACGCAGCCGGAGCCCGACCTGCGCACAAAGCCGGGGTTAGCTCCGCTCAGAAAGTCGATGAGAGTGAGAAGAGGACGGACCCGATCTCGAGAACGAGCCTGCTGCCCTTGAGGAGCTCGGCGTCTTGTTCGAGCGCGTCGAGGAGGATGAAGGTGTCCTCTGCAGGCAGCGACCGGGTCAGTCTGGTTCTGCGCGCGTGTGGAAAGGGTACAAGACGCACCTGCAGGCTCGTAGACGCTCTCAAAGTCGGCCGCAGACAGGTGAGAGGTGGTCGGAGTGGGGATCATCGCCGCGAGAGCTGATGAAGGCTTGACGAGGCGACCACAAGGTCGGGCGAGTCGAGGGTATGCTGAGCAGGCTAGTGGAGCTCTTACGCACAGCCTTGGGTGGTACAAGGAGCTCTCGGTGGGAGAGAGCGGGCTGGCGGCTCTCAAGAGCTTTGACGGCGGGGAACCTCCTTGCTCTCTTGCTCCACCGCATCTCCCGACTCGCACCAGCCATGGTCTCGTTCAGCTGCGAGCAGTGCAACGACACGGTCAAGAAGCCCAAGCTCGACCAGCACGCAGGCCGTTGCCGTGGCGCCTACTTCACCTGTGCGTCCACTCCCTCGTGCACTCTCGTCGCGCCTCGAGCATCCCGCAGCCTCCCTGTCGCTCTGCGCTACGGCACATGCACGACAGAGGTGCTGGTCCTGGTGCTGTGGCGCACCCGAACCGAGCTGACCTCTCTCTCTCGCACCCTCCTCCTCTGCAGGCATCGACTGCAACACAACCTTCGAGGGCACATCGTACCGCGCGCACACGTCGTGCGTCTCCGAGGAGCAACGGTACCACAAGTCGATCTACAAGGCGCCCAAGGGCAAGGGCAAGAAGTCCCAGCAGGGCCAGAACGGCGCACCCGCTCCCGAGCCTGCACCTGCACCTGCACCCGCACCCGCACCCGCATCTGCGCCCGCACCGCCGGCCGAGGTCAAGAAGGTCGAGGCGCAGCCCAAGGAGGCCGAGCAGAAGAAGCGCGCGCGGGAAGACGACACCTCGGCGGCGGCGGCGCCTGTGGCCGACGCGCCCGCGCCCGCAGCGGCAGCAGCGGCGGACGGCGGTGCGGGCGAGCCGGCGCAGAAGAAGAAGAAAAAGAGCAAGAAGGCCAAGGGCGGCGAGGTCGGTGCGGCCGAGGCGAGCGGCGCGGCGCACGAGGCCGGCTCGACGACGGCCGCAGCGGCGTCCGCGGCGACGCCGTCGGTCAAGACGTTCCTGTCCGAGGCCGTCACGCCGCTCCTCGCCGGCGACAACGTGTCGCTCGCCGACGTGCGTGAGAAGGTCGTCGAGCAGGCCAAGGCCAAGGGCTTCAAGGTCGACGAGGTCGAGAAGGCGCTGTGGGCCGGCCTCAAGGTCGGCGGCAAGAAGCAGAAGGTCCGCGCCGAGTTTGCGTAGAGCTCCTGCAACACTCGGACGGTCCTCTCCCCGGCGAGCAGAGCGAGCGCTGTGTCCTCGAGAGCCACGTCGAGAACTGCCTCCTCGCCAACTTTCTCTCGACTCTTCGCTCTCGTCGCTCTCGGCCCGCACGAACACATGATAGAAGTTGAAGGCGTCGTCGTTACGCACGCAGAAGGAGTATCTGTCGCGACGGATCTACGAGACAGAGAGAAACAAGAGCCGCAGCCGCTCCCGAGGAGGGAGGGCGCTCAATCGCCATCGAGGCGAGAGCTGTAGTCGGGGCGCTCAGTACCCGCGTCGTCCCTGTCGCGCGCAGGCGTCGCGTTCGAGCTCGTCGTGCGCGGCGTGACGCGCCTCGATGATGCGGCGGCTGGGGACGGGGTCGGCGCGACTTGGGAAGGCGAGGCGAGGCTGGCTCGCGACGCTCGAGGCCGCACGGCGGCGAGGGATGGTACTCGAGGGTATTGACGCGGTCAACGCGGATGGGGATGGTGGCGAAGATGGCGCAAGGCGAGTGAGGCGAGGCGAGAGGCGCTCAGGCCGGGTAGGCGACAGCGGCGGCAGCGACGGCGGCGGTGCGAGCGCGCAGCTGCTGGGCACGCTTCGACGCCGCCTTGAGCTGCCCAAGCTCCCGCTTGGCGACCTTGGTCCAGCCCTCGCGCTCGAGTTGCCGCACGCGCTCCGCCTCGACGGCCTTGTCCTGCGCGACCGAGCTCGCCGAGGCGGCGGCGGGGCCGGCGCTCGGCTCAAAGTAGATGGCGTCGCTGAAGATGCTGTCGTCGTCGACGTCGGCGGCCTTGCGACCGTGTGCGCTCGGGACGGGCGCGGCGAGCGCGGTCGGCTCGGCGACGAGGGCGTGCAGCGAGGCGTGCGAGGTCGGGCGGCCGGTCGACGACGTCGAGGCGCTCAGGTGGGCGCCGTGGACGTGCTCGTCGTCGTCCTCGACGATGCGGAGGGGTGCCGGGGCGCGCGGGAGACCAAAGTCGCGCTGCGGGTTGTTGCCGAGCGACGCCTTGAAGGGGAGGAGGTCGAGGGGGCCCGCGAAGGAGGGGATGGGCAGCGCGCAGGTCGAGGTGGCGACGGCGAACAGGGTCGCGAGGTAGAGGATGGCGCGGAGCATGGTGGTGGTTGAGTGAGGTGGGTGCGGCGCGAGGAGGGTGAGGAGGGTACGGCGGGCGGTGTAGGGCGAGTCGAGTGGTGGAAAGGGAGCAAAGCGAGGGCAGCACCGCACACAAGCCTTGTAGCGGCGGCCGAGTGTCCACCCGCCATCCAGGCATGCTGAGGGAGGCGGATGGGCGAGCGACCAGCCTCCCTCCCCGGACGAGAGGGAGGGCGCGAGCCGAGCCGCCATCCTGCTGGAGCGGCTCTGGGTACTCGCGTGGCGTCGAGCTGCAGCTTGGGCGCGCCTTGGCGGTGACCTGCCGTCCGTCCGGGTGAGAGAGCGGGAGCAGAGGTCGATCGAAGTGGCCGCGGGTGAGGTCGACGAGGAGGTCGCCGCCCTTTCGGCAGCAGCAGCCATCCGCCTCGTGCAGCGCAGCCCTCGACGCGCCCAGGACACTCTTCCTGCCCTCGACCCGCACGCAACAGCTCGAGACGCCGCCGGTCGTCCTCGCTCACTCGTCCTCGCCGCCGCCGTCGGTCTCGCCCGGCTGCAGCCTCGACGGTGTGCGCGACGGGGCCGGCTCGAGTGCGGCGGTGGAGCAGGAGCCGGTCTGTTGCTGCACGCGCTGCACTGGGCTGGCGGGCGGTCGGCGCTACTCAGCAGCTGGCCGTCGAGGAGCAAGGAGGTCGGCAGCCTGCGATGGCGGGAGGCGGCACCGCGTGCTCGTGCTTGGAGCGAGAGCAGCTTGTCGCTCTGTGTAGCTGCTCGCCTGGCTAAGCAGAGCCGGCCTGCGAGGTGGACGGAGAACCTTGAAGGCGCGAGCGCCCCGCTCTCCTCCTCGCTCCTGCTCGACCCGCTCGCTCGCTCTGTGGCAGTCGAGTATGCCGCGCCGTAGGGCCACGACGCTCACGACCGCCGTCGACCCGCACGAAACCACCTCCAGCACCTCGGGCGACCTCGCCAATCTCGACAGCGTCCAGATGACGACAACGGCGTCCTCGACCGACGGCAACGGCGACGGTGGACGTGAAGGCGACACCGACAGCAAGCACAAGGTCCTCGACAACTCGGACACGGGTGCGCACCCATTCTCCCCATTCCTCGCGAGCCAGGAGGTGTCGGCGCTCACCTCGCTCGTCCCGCCGCTCGCAGCTACGTCCAAGCCCAAGAAGCGCAAGCGCAAGCGCGACCTCGACTCGCACGCCATCAGCAACAAGGTCGAGCGCAAGCACACGCCCCAGCAGACCGCCCTCTTCAAGCTCCCGATCGAGCTCCTCGACTCGGTACGTTCACTCCTTTCTCTCCTCGCGCGTGCGCGACAGACACTTACCCGCCCGCACCCAGATCTTCTCGCAAGTCGGCTCGGACGACCTCTTGTCGCTCACCAAGACGTGCAAGGTCGTGCGCGCCCTCCTCCTCGGCGCGCACGCCGCACCCATCTGGAAGGCGGCTCGCGAGCAGCGCAAGCTCCCGCTCCCGAGCAGCATGACCGAGCAGCAGCTCGCCGAGCTCCTTCACGGCAAGGAGTGCTACGTGCGTCCGACATTCTCCCCTTTTGATCTCGACACGCGTACCGCCCTGACCCTCTCTCGCGAACAGGCCTGTAGGTCGACCTCGTCGACCGAGCTTTACTACGACTTCCGCTGCCGCCTGTGCCACACGTGCGAGGGCAAGGAGTGCGTCTCTCTCTCTCTCTCTCTTTCTCCCTCTTCTCGGATTGTGGCACTGACGGTAGATGCCCTCGCAGAATCATTCGCGGCGACAAGCCCGCCGCGAGCTCAAGGGCGTTCACCCTCGTGCTCGCGGCTGGGTCGCCTTCTTCGACTGTGCGTCAGTCTCTCCTCGGGCTCGAGCCAAACCGCACTGACCAGTTCCTCGTGCGCAGATGGGATCTCGTGGGACGGCAAGCCCCAGAGTGCGTCGCTCTTTCTCTGCTCCCACACCTCGGCCTGCCGCCGACACGGACTGACTTTGCGCACACACAGTCGACTATCTCGTGCGTGACCTGTGGGCCGTGAGCACCACCCTGTACGAGCTCGCCGAGCAGGACGAGGTCGCCGAGTACGCGCTCGAGGCGGCTCGCCTGCGCACGTCTACGAGGTCGAGGCGCATCAAGACGGTACTCGAGGACCTGCCTCAAGCCGATCAGCTCGAGACGTTCGTCAAGCGCAGGAAGGAGTGGGTCGAGAAGGAGCTCGAGGTGCGTCCCTGCCGCTCTCCCTGCCTCGGCGTTCTCGAAGGCTCATGTCGCCTCTCCGAACCGAAACAGGAGATCGAGGCCGTTCACGACGTCGTCAGCAAGGAAGAGTCGGCTGCACTTCGGCTGATCTGGGCCGAGGAGGCTCGTGTGCGGGAGGAGGAGCGCCAGAAGGTCGAGAGGTCCGTCCAGCTTTCTCGAGCTGCGCTCGCCCGCGAGACGGTACTGATGAGCCCCCCTCCCTCTACAGCTTTCACGGACGCCTTCAGACCGAGCACGACTGGACCGAGGAGCAAGTCGAATGGTACGACGACCACGACGAGCACGAGCGGGTCCCAGCTGTGGCGCTCGACCATGACGCCGACGGTGCGTCCCTGCCCTTCTATCCTTCTGCCTGTCGACGGCCTATCCATGTACACCGGTACTGACCGTCTTCCTCCGTAGCCTGGGCCGACTTCCGCGACTGGATCCAGGCCGAACTCGAGCGCGAGGCGGCCGAGACGGCTCTCCGCAGAGCCCGTTCTGCTCGTCGCGCCGCTCTCGAGCCCTACTACCGCAACTTTGCGAACTCGTTCGACTCGGAGGAGAAGCAGATCTTGCCGTCGTTCGACGACATCGTCGACTGGCCCGTATTCAAGCCGCTGTGGGAGCCCGTCGACGCCGTCACGATCACCGACTCGATCTGGCGCCGTGTCCTGCCCGACATCTGCAAGAGCTTCGAGCAGTACCAGGAGGAGATCCGCGTCGAGGCCATCCGCGCCATTCTCGCCGCCACGAGGGGCGTGCGCATCGACAGCCTGTCGACCGACCCGAGCGACTACCCCGAGGACGAGTACGACGACGACTGGTTCGCGCGGCCGACGCACCTGTTCCTCGGCTCTCGCCGCGACCCGCACCAGAGCATGACGTTCACGAACCTGTTGCCGTACCCTGAGACGCTGTGGCGCCACAGCGGCGGGCACGACCTGCGCATCTCGATCAAGTCGCGCATCGACGAGCACCAGGTCCTGCTCGTGCGCCTCGTGCTCAAGGCGATCGAGGTCGACGAGGAGGACGCCGTTGAGTGGGACCTCTCGGCGTGCGGCAGCTGGTGGAGGTGGCGCAACAACCCGTACAAGGCGCGCAAGGAGCGCACCCGCCGGTACAACTGGGTCGAGCTTGTGCGTCGCCTCTCCCTTTTCGCCTACTCGTGGCCTCGACGGTCCTTCCGGCACTGACGAGCCTTTTCCCTCCTCCGTACCGTCCATCTCGTCCGCCGCCGCCGTCGTCCACCTCCCCTCCCTCGCCGTCTACTCTCGTGCCCTCGACACCTCCCCCGCTCTCTTCCCTCTCATCCACCTCCTTTATCCTCAACGCGCCCCTCCCGTCTCGTCCGCGCTCATCGTCGGCCCTCATCGTCGCCTCGCCACGCCCGCAGCTTGCCGCCCTGCGCCGCCGCGGTCCCAACATCACGAGCCTGCGCAGCGGGTACAACCTCCCCAAGATCGACGCTCGCGGCGACGACGAGGAGGACGAGGAGGAGAAGGACGAGGAGCAGGGCGGGACGAGCGAGGACGAGCAGGACGAGCAGGACGAGTAGCCGAGCGCGCTTGAGGGTTTGGCTCGAGGAGTGCAGGAGAGGTTGACGGCCGTAGCTTGACGAAGATGAACGCTTCTCTGTGCCTTTTCACGGCTCGTCGCGAGAGCTTCTGGCGCCTCGAAAGCGTGAGAGCTCGACTTGAGAAGGTCGATTTGACAAGCTCTTCCAGCCTCTCGAAAGCCAAGCTGAGCCTCGAGCGACACAGCCCTGTCGAGTTCGAGTCCGTAGCTCTCGAGCCCGGGTTCTGCTGAGCGCGCACCACGCGTCTAGGCGCTCGACGGCGCGCTCTCGGACTCGCTCTCGATCTTTCTCTCGAGAGAGCTCAAAGTTGGCGCACTAAAGCCGACAGGTCGTGCTCGACAAAGACGAGGGCTTCGACGTTGCAGAGAGCACTACTGGCGCCGCTACAAGACGCGACGAGCTTGAGGGACGAACGCCGAGTGAGCCGCCTTCTTGAGCGAGCGGAACTCGAAGGCCGGCTGAATCGGACGACCCTGCGAGGCAGAGAGATGCTAGCGTCAGTGAGCGACACGTAAGGCACATCGAGAGAGAACGAGCGGGCGCACAGTATGGTCGTACTGCAGGAAGGAAGGTCAGTGAGGGGGCCCGAGCGCCGACGACGACGAGGAAGAGGGGACGCACCGTGAACAGCATCTTGACCCAGTCGATCGCGCGTTGGGCCGCCGCGAGGAAGACGTCGAACTCGCCCTCGTCGGCCTCCGACGCGTGCTCGACGAACCAGGTCGCCGCGTCGCGCGCAAAGCGGCCGTCGAGCCCGCCGCGGGCGACAAAGTCCCGCATCGCCTTGTACACGTCGACGGTGAGCAAGCGCACAAAGTGGCGCCACGAGTCGAGGCCGCCCTTGGGCGCTTCGGCGCCGGGAACGTTGTGCAGCTCGACCACGATAAGGAGCCCGAGAAAGTCCGACATGAGGATCGACTCGCAGTCGCGCGACTTGGCGGTGGACATGCCCGGGCGCGACTGCTCCTCGCGCATGTGCTTGATGCCGACGAGGGCGCTGTAGATGATGGGCGGTGCCGTCTGGATGGGAGCGAGAGGTGCCCGCGGGTTCTTGTGACACGACAGCCTCCAATTTGCCGGCTCCATGGCGAGGCCTGACAATTCGAGCTTGACCTTGATGTTGGTCGTTCTGTGACAAGTGAGTGAGTGAGTCGGTTACAGGGAGAGGAGGAGGGGCGACGACGCACGCGCCGCTCGTCCCGACGACCTGACGAGGCAAGGAAAAGTACGGGCTGCGGTAGTTCTCGCCCTGTCGAGGTCGGCGAGTCAGTCGTGTGGAGCGCACACAGGAGGAAAGGAAAGAACAACGAGGACGTGCCGCCGCGGCCTCGACTCGTTGGCGGTCGCCAACGATGATGCCTTGGAGCTGTGCGTGCGACGAGCGGTCCCAGGCGGCGGTCGGGACCAAGGGTATGATGCGGATCCTGTCGCGACAGAGAGTGAGTGAGCGGGCGGAAGCAGGAGAGGCCGTGGCGAGAGCGCACGGACCTGCAGAGGTTCGTCGGGACGAAAATCAAACTGGCGAGCTTGTTCGACAGGTCGCTCGCGGGTAGTTCGAGGACCCACGAGGCTGCTGCTGCAGGGCCTGTAGGACGAGAGTAGTCAAATCGTGCCGCCAGAAGGAGCTGCGAGAGGAAACGCACCGGCGACGATGTACTTGAAGGCGGGACTGCAGGTGTGCGTCCCCTGCAGCTGGCCTGCGAGGTCGTGACCTGCGCCGGCAAGGTCGAGCAAGTTGCTGCGGTGTGCGTCCATGTCGAGCGTCAAGAGAAGCGAGCAAAAGGCGAGACTTGAGCAGGGTAGTTAAGCTGCCGAAGCGAAGCCAGCGGCCGGCAGGCGGAGCGAGCTTACTCGTGACAGCAGCCCGAGAGCCGGCGGACATGAGAGCGAGCATACAGACAGGAGACAATTGGCGCAAGAGGTGCGTGCGGACCGGCTTACCCGTTGGGCGCGGCGCCGACAGAGGTGACCGAGGGCGAAAGGAGAAGCCGACTCGGTGAGGGCGAGCGCGCGTACGAGGGTCGCCAGAATGGAAGTGCTGCCTTACGTGGGTCGCCGGGCTGCTGCAGATCTGGCGGGCCGGCCTCGCCGGAGCCCCTCAGGGGAGGACGAGGAGCGAGCGGCGAAGCACGTCGCCGCTACCAGCTTCGGCACCAGCCCGGCGTCCGCTGCTCTTGCTCCTCCTCCTTCACCTCAATCACTACCCGCCCGCCATGGCCCTCTCTGAGAAGCAGCCCCTCATCCCGCACACCTTCAAGCAGAGCTCGGCGCCTGATGCCAAGAGCCACTACACGGCGTGCGCCCCCTCCCCCTCCCTCCACTTCCCTCGGTCCACACACTGAACCTCGTCGCCCGCAGCATCGTCATGGGCGCAGGCCTCTCTGGCATGGCCTCGGCGATCCAGCTCAAGCGCAAGCTCGGCCTCGAGGACGTGCTCGTCTAGTGAGCTCTCCCCTCCCTCTCCTCCTCCCCCACCTCGCCGCCGCTCCACACGGCCGCGCGTCCTCGACGTCTCGGGCCGGCCGCTGACCTCTCTGCCGCCCCGTGCAACAGCGAAAAGACCTCGGACGTTGGAGGGTGCGTCCCTGTCGCCCATTCCGCGGCCCTCTCGCCGCGTCTTTCGACCAACTTTCGGGAATCGAGAAGCTGACCTTGCCTCCCTCGCGCCTCGGCAACTCTCCCTGCGCCCTTACAGAACCTGGAACGTCAACGTGTGTCCCCACTCTCTCCAGGGTCCATGCGGATCTCGCCAAGTGCCAGACGAAACTGATCCCGGGCTCCCTCCCCCTCTCGCAGCGTTACCCTGGCGCCGCATGCGACATTCCCTTCACCTTCTACTCGTTCTCGGTACGTCCTCCTCCCTGTTGTCTTGAGCCTCGTCGAAGCGGCGGTCGGGCGGGCCGGTCTGCAAGAGCGCGTACTGACCCTCTCCTCCTTACGCAGTTCTACCCTGCCTACCACGCCAAGAGCGACTGGGCCGGTCAGGCCGACATCCTCGACTGTGCGTCAACCCTTTTGACTCTTCCCTCGAGGCGTACTCTGACGACTGTGCGCGCGCAGACCTCCACGAGGTCCAGGACAAGTTCAACCTGCGCAACATCGTCTTCCGCACCGCGGTCGAGACGGCCACCTTCTCGCGCGACGACGGCCTGTGGCACCTCACGGTCCGCGACGACGAGACGGGCGAGGTCCGCAAGCGCACGTGCAACATCCTCCTGTCGTGCCTCGGCGGCCTCACCATCCCGAACGACCCGCCGTTCGACCCGAAGGACTTTAACGGCGAGGTCTTCCACTCGGCTCGGTGGCGTCAGGACGTCGACATCAAGGACAAGGACGTCGTCGTTGTCGGCAACGGTGCGTCCCTGCTCTCCTCGCCCTCCTCGACTGCCTCGCCCGAGCCGCACTGACCCTCTCTCTCACCTCGACCTCTCCCAGGTTGCTCGGCGGCACAGATTGTGCCCGAGATCGTCAAGGAGTGCCACTCGGTGACGCAGATCGCGCGCTCTCGCCAGACCTTCTTCAAGCGCATCCCGACGCCCGACGGCCCCTTCGTCCGCTTCCTCATGAGGTGGCTTCCAGGCGTGCGTCCCTTCTTCCACACCTCCCGCCCTAGTCGAGCCGCCACTGACTCGTCGAGCGCACACAGTTCGGCTTCCTCTTGCGCTGCGCCACCTTCTTCATCATCGAGACCCTGTTCCGCATCATGGACCTCAAGAAGGGCGCCAAGGACCGCCGCAACGCCGTCAAGGAGCTTCGCGAGTAGTGCGTCGACCTTCTCCTCTCGTGCCTTGTCTTCCGAGGCGCCACGGTCGCTCACCCTGCTCCACCCCCAGCATGCACGAGAAGGCGCCCAAGAAATACTGGAAGGACCTCGAGCCCGACTTTGACATCGCCGCCAAGGTTCGTCCCTCCTCATCCGTCCTCTGCATCGTCAGAAGAGCGTACTGACCCTCGCCGTGCCCGTCTGCAGCGTCGCGTGTTCGACTCGGGCTACTACGAGTCGCTCGGCGCGCCGAACATGGAGCTCATCGCCGACGACACGGTCACGTCGGTCAAGGGCGACAAGGTCATGACCAAGGCGGGTCGTACGGTCCGCGCCGACGTCATCGTGCTCGCGACCGGTTTCAAGGTCCGCGACTGTGCGTCCTCCTCCTCGTCCTCCTCCTCGATGTCCTCTCTCGGCTCGGCCGACTGTCGCAGTCACTGACCAGCTCGCTCCATCGCAGTCCTCTTCCCGCTCAAGATCGTCAACGACAAGGGCGTGTCGCTCCAGGATCGCCTCAACGCGACGGGCGTCAAGACGTACCAGTCGACGCTCGTGTCCGAGTTCCCCAACTTCTTCTGGATCATGGGGCCCAACTCCGCGACGGGACACTCGTCGGTCCTGTTCACGTCCGAGGCGCAGCTCAACCTCGTGTTCCACCTCGTGCGCCCGCTCCTCAAGCAGTTGCGCAAGAACCCCAAGGGCCGCCCGGCGCCGTACGTCGAGGTGACGCGCGAGGCCGAGGACAGGGTCTACGCCCGCCTGCGCGCCGAGATGAAGAAGAAGATCTGGGAGAAGGACGGCGGCGTCGTGCGTCCACCTCTCTCTCTCCCTCCCTTTCCTCTCCTCCTGCGACCACTCCCTGACGCCTTTTCCTCCCGCCTCGTCCCCCCCGCCCACAGAGTTGGTACGTCGACCAGAAGACGGGCCTGTGCACCACGCTGTACCCCTGGTCCCAGGTCCACTTCTGGCGCTCCTGCACGTTCCCTCGGTTCGGCGACTTCAAGTGGACCAAGGCGGGGCCGCCGGCCACTTGGCGCAGCTACCTCGGCTGGTACTAAGCGGCCTGTCGAGCGTACGCGTGGCACCGACCGAGCGGCGGTGGGTCGGCCGAGCGAGGAGGACGAGCGCGAGGGCGAGCGGCGCCGGGTCGTCGTCTCGCGTCGTCGACGCTCGCTGTTGTAGCTTTACTTTTCTTGACCGAATCTATCAGTATTATCGTCTGTCCGCGTGTAGCGCCTCTGGCTGTCTGCGGTGCTCGCGGGAGGAGAGAAAGCGCAGCGAGAGCAACTCGTCCCGCCGCCGCTGGACCTCCCTCCACCAACTCGCGCCCTCTCGCCTGGGCCGGCGCCTCGCGCCTCGCCCGAGTACCTGCGAGCCTCAGCACCGACTACGAGCTGCACCCGCACCACCGCGAGCGCTCGCCGTCCGCGCAGACCGCGTCGTGTCTTCATCAGCAAACTGCGTCGTCCCACCTCTCTCGACCGGCGACAACGACTCGTGGGCCTGTGGGAGCGCTCGTTGAGGGTACCAGGAGGTGTCTGGCGTGGACTGAGCTGGGCGGCCGGGCTCTGCGGGCGATGGATAGCAGGTGCGTGCCCCTCCTCCCCTCCTCCCCACTGTTTGCCGCCCTCTCCCCCTTCCCTCGCACCCGCCACCGCCTCGCGACACCTCTCAGAGGCCTCCCGGAGCTGACTAGATCACTCTACAGGCGGTGCGGCGGTGCGCGATGGGCATGCCGTTGGTCTTGCGAGGACTCGCTGTCGACCTCGAGGCGGTTCATCTGGCTCCTTGTGCGTCCCTCTCACTCTCTCGGTCCGTGTCATGGACTCGAACATGGGCTCGTACGCCTTGTGAGCACACGCACTGACCCTCTCGTACTCGCGCCGCAGGTTAGTCGAGCCCTCGATGGCGCCCTCTCCTTCTCGGACTCGAAAGCTCCTACCTCGCACTCTTGCTTGCTCTTACGCTCGCCCCTGCCGACGCCGACATGCCCTCTGCATGACTCGAGCGAACTGAGAGAGACCCACACGCCCGTCCCGCGACCGTTACTCGTCCCGGCGGCCGAGGAAGTCCGAGCCGTCGCGGACGGGTCCTTACGAGGCCGCGCCCGCCCTCACGTGCCCCTGAGGGCAGCGGGTGCACTGTGGTGAGCCGCTCGCACGGCGCGCACCCCTGCGGAGCGCCCGTGCGCCCGGCCACCTACTCGAGACAGGGGGATCCTGCGCACCCTCGCTCAAACGGTAGCTCTTGATCTAGCAGGGTTACGGTGTTCTGCTTGCGCGGGATCGAACGAGGAGGTGTCTGCGATGCAATCGAGCGCGTTTTCTGAGCCAGTTGATCTTGTAGAGCGCGAGCTGGGTCCGCTCGCCGCCCTTCTCAAGTCGCTCGAGGGACGAGCCGAGAGCCGCTCTTCCTGCCGGCTCCTTTCCTCTCGCTTACTCTCGCCGTGTGCGTTCGAGTGCTGCCTCAGCGAGAGGCGGCGCTACGGGCAGAGGAGCCACCGTGCGAGCTTGCTGCCGAAGCTGGCCTTCTCATGTCGAGCCTCGCCGAGTCGCGCTGTGGCGGCCAGCTGGACCGGCAGCATCTGTCCCCCCGGCGTCCCTGACGCTCTAACTAAATCTCTCGGCTCGACGATGTCCGTTCGCTCGCTCAATTTCTCTCAGGCTTCTCTTGGGCGAGGCAGAGTCGCAAAAACGCTTTCGTCTCTCTGACGCGGCACGACAAGGACGGCGGGACTGCGTTGCAGAACTTGCTCTACGATCTGTCAGAGACGAATGCGAGAGCATGCCGACGTCGAACAGCCGGCTTGACGAGGTGAGGCGACGGCGGAGGTCTGTGCGCGGGAAGGGAAGGGCGCGATGACGAGAGGAGGGAAGGCGCACCCTCGTCGTCTGGCCGAGTCGTCCGGGTCGGGTCCGCCTGCAAAATTCGACATAGAGGCAGAGCAAGAGGGGAGAGAGAGGTGAGCGGGAGGTGAGGGGAAGGGGAAGGAAAGAAAGAAACGAGCGCGTCGACGAGCTGTGCGACCGACCTCGCTCAACCTCGTGCGGGCTTGGAACGCCTTGCAGGCGCACGGATTGGAGCATAAGGGCTGAGCTGCGGTAGCATGGGCCGCTCAACAGCCCTTCCGAGAGCACGGCGAGGCCCGAGCGCTCTCTCTCGCCCGCGCTCGCTCACGCGCCTCTCGTCCGCTCTGCTGCGCACTAGAGCGAGCACGAGAGCAAAGACTGATGGAACAGATGCAGCACAACACGTCTCACGCTACAGCCCTCCTCCCACGAGCCTCGCGAACCCTCCCTCAGAGCCGCTCCTTGAGCCAGGGAATGACGAGCCGCTCGCCCGCGTTCTCGTACACGTCGCGCCGCGGCAGCCGGAACGTGTTGCCGACGAGGTGCAACACGAGTGCGGGTGGAAGGAGGCCGAGCTTGGGCGGGAGCTGCGCGGGGCGAGAAGGGCGAGGAGGTCAGTGCGCTGCCGACTCTCGGGGGCGACAACGAACGCGGGGAAGGAGAGAGAGAGAGGGGACGCACCATAGCGATGTCGTTCATCGACAAGTCGAGCTCGTCGCACCGCCAGCTCGCCCTCGCCCCGCCCTCGTCGGCGCCGTACCGCTCTGCGACGGCGCACAAGTCGTCGACGGTCCGGATGCGGCACTCGGCGAGGTCGAGGCGGCGCACGCCTCGCGCCGTCGAGCCGGAGACGACGCTGCTCGGGGCGAGGAGCGCGCCGATGCCCGAGAGGGACGTGAGGCGGTTGCCGCGCAGGGAGAGGGTCGAGAGGGAAGGCGCGAGCGCGGCGAGCGCGGCGAGGAGCGGGATGTTGCCCGCCTCGTCGACGACGACGCCGGGAGGGAGGGACGAGGGAGAGGAAGAGGGGAACGGCGAGGCGACGCTGGAGGGGAGGAAGTTGCTCGACAGGTCGAGCGAGTCGAGCGAGGGAAAGAGCGGCGCCGCGCCCGCCGATCCAGCGCCGAGGACTTCGAGGGCGGCAATGCGGTTGTTGGCGAGGTTGAGGGCGCGTAGCGGGGTACTCCAGCCCCAGGCGGCGAGCGCCGCGAGGGGGAGGGACGGCAGGAGGTTGCGCGACAGGTCGGCGTGCGAGGGCGAGGTGAGGGCGGCGGGTGGTGCGCCGGTGGTCGGCGCGGCGAAGGACGACAGAGAACGGCCGGAGAGGACGACGGTCGACTTGGTCTGCCCGCGAGAAAAGGCGGGCGCGACGAGCTCGACGGCGGGATCGGTCGAGTCGGCCTCGCGGCTGGGCGAGGGGGCCGGCGCGGCGTGCTGCGGCACAGGTGCTGGTGCGGGTGCCGGTGCGGGCGTGGCGACTGCCGTCGCTGGCGAGCGAGGCGAGTAGGGCGGCGGCGAGCCCTGATCGGACGGCTCGTCGCTCGTCGCACCCGCCTCCTCCTCCCCTCCTCCCGCCGGCACCGCCGCCCGCTTCTCGTCCCTCCCACTCAGCTCGACCGCCTCAAGCCTCTTGGCGAGCTCTCCCTCCCTCTCCCTCGCCCGCTCGCGCTCCTCAGCCGCCTCCTTCTTCCTCCTCAGCTCTTCGTCCGCCTCCCTCGCCATGCGCTCGCGCTCCTCGCGCTCGGCCTGCACCTTGAGCGCGGCGGCCCGGCGCCGCGCACCGGGCGTCGCGAGCCCCGCAGCGGCTTCGACCTCCCAGTCCTCGAGCACGACGGGCCGGCGGCGCGCGGGCGTGCTCGACGGCGACGCGGCGGCGGCGGCGGCGGCGGTCCCGGCCCCGGCCGGCGACGGCGACGGCGGCGCGCTCGGGCTCGCGGTCCTCGTCCTGCTCGACGCGAGCGCGTGCTTGTCCGAGCGAGGAGACGGCGCCGCCGCCGACGCAGCTGCGGCCGCCACGCGCGCCGCGCTCGTCGCCGACGCGGGGAAGCGCGCGCGCCTCCTCGCCTGCTCGAGGCGCAGCGGGCACTCGCGCACGAGCACGCGCAGCTCCTTGCCCTCGGCGGCGGCGTCTGCCCCCTCCTCGGGCCGAGCGGGCGTCGGGACGCCGATGCGGCGGCCCGTGCGGCGCTCGTCGTTGCGGACGAGGTTGTCGAGGACGTGGGCGAGGCCGGTGTAGGTTGTCGGGCGGCGCACGTGGCGGCACAGGAACGCCTCGAGCGAGTCGAGCGAGTCGAGAAGGTTGAGGGACAGGGTGAGGGTGTCGAGGAAGGGGAAGAGCCTCGGCGGCTCGGGCGAGGCGGTCGGCGGGAAGAGGGTCGCCGAGAAGAGGTCATCGCTCAGGTCGTTGGCCGACAGGTCGAGCTCCTTGAGCGCCGACAGGGCACCGACGACGAGCGGCGGGACCGCGCGGTCCGTCAAGCCGCACGCCGACAGGTCGAGCGACACGAGGCGCGGCGGGAGCTCGAACCCGGGCGCGGTGAGCGCGTCGTGCGCGAGCGGGTTGCCGGCGAGCGACAGGGTGGCGAGGACCGGGAACGGTGCCGTCGTGCTCGGCGCGCCCTGCGCGGCCGCGGCGGCCGAGCGCTTGACGGGCGACGAGGGGAACGAGTCCCAGAAGCTCGGCGCCTCGCGCCCGCTGTTGGACTCGGGCGTCGCGCTCGGGCTCTTCTCGGGCGGCTCGAGGACGGCGTCGAGCTGGGGGCGCCAGTCGGCGGCCCACAGGTGCGAGATGTGGTTGTTGGCGAGCGACAGGTCGCGCAGGTGCTTGAGATTTAGGACCTGGAGCGGGAAGGCGGCTAGGCGGTTGTGGGCGAGCGAGAGGGACGTGAGGTTGACGAGGTAGCCGACCGAGGCTGGGATGGTCGACAGGAGGTTGTTGTGCAGCTGCAGGAGGCAAGGGCGTGAGCGGGCCGGACGAGGTAGAGTGGAGAAGGGCAGGGACAGAGTGGACGCACATCGAGCACCTCGAGTTCCTCGAACCCGCCGAGCTCGTCACCGACCGACTCGATCTCGTTGTTGGCGAGGTTGAACGCGCACAGGTCCTGCTGCTCGTACCACGCCGCCGTGCGCTCGTCTCCCTCTGCCGCGGCCGCCATGCTCAGGTCGGGCTGCGGGCCCTGCCGGTAGTGTGACGGGTTGCGGTTCGACGGGTGGTACAGGGACGAGCGGGGCAGGAGCGCCGAGTAGACGGTCGGCGGGACCGACGAGAGGCCGCGAGAGGCAAGGTTGAGGCGACCTGGGTGAGAGGGGCAGCGTCAGGAGAGGGCTCTCGCGACTCGAATAGGGTGAGAGGAGGACGGACCAGTCGTGCGAGCAGCCTCGACGAGCTTGTCCTCGCCCTTGACATTCCACTCGAGGATGACGCCGTGCGCGCCAGGCTGCTGCTCGTCGCCGTCGCCGACGGGCGCATCTCGCGACAGGTCGACCTCGCGCGCACCAGTCTCACGCCGAGTCGAGGTCGATGAACGAGCCGGGGTCGTGACCTGGTTGGGAGCGGGAGCGAGGCTGGGCGACGCGACCGAGTCGGCTGAAGGTTGGCGCTTCTGGCGAAGGGCGGCGAGGGCGGCGCGGACTGCGAGGTCGCGCAAAGAGTCAGGTACAGGTTCCCGCGAGAGAGTAGAACAGGAGTAGGACGCACTCTGCGGGCTGGCGGTGGCTGCCGCTGTCGGCTTGCGCGAGCCGGGGGTTGAAGGACGAGCTGGCGAGGCCGCGCCGGGCTTGAGGGCGCCTGGACGGGGTTTGGGCGGTGTGGTGGGTGCGCTCATGGGTGTGTCGAGCGTGTAGCAGGTCGCGCTTGTGTCTGGGCGGAGTTGGGTGAGGGAGAGAGAGAGGGCGGGGGGAACTTGTCTCGCGGCGACGAGTCGGCTCTCTCACTCTCGACAGCAGCGAGTTGCTCTGACTGTGGGTTGGACTATGTATGTACTCGAGACAGTACTGCACCTGCCTGTCTACCGCGCAGAGCTGTGCAAGAAGAGCGACAAAGCTCGATCGTCTGGTCGAGCTCCGCCTTCGCCGCGCCCGCTCTCGCCTCGGCTGCTCGCTCGCAACCACAGGCACTTGAAGCACACGCTGGCTTGCAAGGGGATGCCGCGCTCGTCGACCAAGCGCACACCGTCCCGCACTGCCTCAAACTCGCTTGAAGCCACGCCGGCACCCGTCGTCCCCGCCGCGGCTTCGTTCCACCACCCGCACGCCCACCCGATGCACCAACAGCAGCCTTACGGCACCGCAGCCTACCCGTATCCGCCCCCGACCGCCTACCCGTACCCGTTCCCCTCGACCTCGACCTCGAACCAACCGCCGCTCCCTCCTCCGCCCGCCAACCTCGACCCTCGCTCCGGCTACGACTCGTACCCCGCCGCATTCGACCAACCAGGCCCCCCGAACAAGCGCGCGCGCATGAGCAGCGGCGGGCCTGGCGGTGGATCGGTCAAGAGCAGTGGGAGGACGGTCAAGGGTCGAGCCGCAAACGACTCGGACGCCGACGACGGCGACGAGGGCGACGCAGGCGGCCGCAAGCGCCGCATCCCGCTCTCGTGCACCGAGTGCGTCCGCCGCAAGATCAAGTGCGACCGCGGCATGCCTTGCTCGTCGTGCGTGCGCCGCAAACGCGTCGAGTTCTGCACCTTTGAGGACGAGGACCCGTCGTACGTCGCCTCGTTCTCTCTCCTGTGCTCCCCACGCCCTCGACGATGGTCACTGACACTTGGCCGACCTCCCCTGCACAGGACACCGTATGCCCAGACGACCGAGGTCCGAGCGCTCGCGCGGCGCCTCGCCCACCTCGAAACGCTCTTTCAGCTCGCCCACCCGAACCTGCACCCTGGGTCCTCGGCCGCCTCGTTCCACGCCTCGCCAGCGTCCCTCCACTCGCTCCAATCGCCCGCCATCCAGGCCTCGCCTCACGCCGGCCCCCACCACACGTCGCCCGCGCACGCTCAGCCCGCCCTGCCGCCGCCGCCGCCGCCGCCCGCCTCGGCCCAGCAGCACGGCGCCGCACCTCCTCCTGGACCTGGCGGCGTCCACAACGGCCAAGACGCAGCCGGCGGCGTCCGCTCGGCGTCGCACAGCGACACCGAGGACGCGGTCGCCGACCTCGAGGAGCAGACGTTCGGCGCGCGCGTGCCCGTCCTGCGCGCGCTCCACGCCGCCGCTCAAGGCGCCGTCGCGACGTACAAGTACGTCAAGGTGCCCGACATGGAGCTCACGGGCGCCTTGACGAGCATCCTCGCCGAGCCACTCTCGTTCGACCAGGACGGCCGACCTCGTGCGTTCCCTCCTCTCTCTCCTCCCTTTCTCCCGCCTCCTCGTACAGCCACCTGATATTCGCTTGCACCTACAGGAAGCGCCGTCCGCCTCGGGCTCGACCTCGCCGTCTCGACCGTCGACCTGCCCGCCGTGCGACACGACGCGCTCGCCCAGATCTTTGCCGTCCTGCCCGACCCCGAGATCGCCCAGTACCTCATCGCCAAGTACTTTGACGAGATGTCGTGGGACTTTCGCAACGTCATCGACCCGGTCGCCTTTCCCGTCGAGCACGAGCGCTACGTCGACATGCTCGCCCAGGGCCGCGAGGACCTGATCGACCCGCTGTGGATCGCGTGCTTCTCCATGGTCCTCGCCCTGTCGCTCGAGGGCTTCTTCTCCCGCCCCGGCGGCCAGCACGACCTGTCGCTCTTTCGCGGCCTGAGCGAGTCGGACCTCAAGGACCTGCCCTCGGTGTGGCACGACGCGGCGTTGCGCGCGCTCCAGCTCGGCGAGTGGGGCGGCACGCCTCGCATTCGCGTGATCCAGTGCGTCGTCCTCATGGGCCAGTACATCCAGGTCTCGTCGTCGTCGGGCCAGCAGGGCCGGTTCCTCGGCTGGGCCGCGAGCGCGTACCGCGTCGCGCAGCGCATGGGCCTCCACCGCCTCGGGTCCGACCCGCAGACGATGCCGCCGGACGACCCGGCGCTACCGCCCGGCGCCAACGCCCTCAAGCGCGAGCTCGCCGTCCGCCTGTTCCACCACCTCGTCAACATCGACTCGTGGCTGTCCGACTCGCCCGTCTCTCGCTGCTACGTGCGTCTCTCCTTCTCTTTCTCCTCTGTACGAGGCCGAGAGCGACGACGACTGACACCTCGGTCGACTCGCAGATGCTGCACCCGTCGCAGTGTGCGTCCCCCTCCTTCCCCTCGACTACGGGACTCGCCGACTGACTCCCTCGCCCTCGTCTCGCTCGCTCGCAGACAACACGGCTCGACCGCTCAACCTCGACCTGCGCGAGCTGTCACGCACCGACTGGCGCCACCCGACCCCCAAGCCGCTCACGACCTACACCGTCCGTCCTCTCTCTCTCTCCCTCTCGCCTTCCCTTGCGCCTCCCTGACTCGCCCTCTCGTCGCCGCAGGACGGCTCGTTCCAGCTCGCCCAGTGCAAAGTCGCCGAGCAGGTCCGGCGCGCGCTCGACACGCTCGTCCTCTCGGGCGACCCCTTCTCGTACCCGGCCGTGCTCGAGCAGGACAAGGCGTGGCGCAGCGTCCTCGAGGACGTGCCCGACGTGTTTCGCGAGGGCCACGTCGGTGGATTGCCGCCACGTATTCGGTACGAGCGGGCGTGCCTGCACGAGGACGTGCGTCGACTGCTCCCCCCTCTCTCTCTGCCTCGGACTGGTCGAGCCCGTCGACAACGATCCTGAACGCTCCTGCCTTTCCCTCCCCTCCTCTCCCTCGCACACCCTCCTCGCTCACAGGTCTACTCGCGCATCGTGCGGCTCAACCGGCCCTTGCTCGGGCGCGGCTACGCCCTCAACAGCCCGTACCGGTACTCGAACGAGCAGTGCATCGAGGCGGCCCGAGCGCTCATCAACAACAACGCCGAGATGCTCACGATCGAGACGTCGAGGTGGTGGGGTGCGTCCCTCTTGTCTCTCTTTGTGCCTGTCGGGGACGGCGAGGGGGGAGAGCCCGAGCGACGGCGCCAGGGTCGAGCGAGACTGACACGCTCTCTCTCGTCCCGCCGCAGTGTACACGGGCACGCTCGCGAGCTCGATCGTCCTCATGATGGACCTGTTCCACGCCATCGACCACGACCGGCCCGAGAAGGAGATCAAGGAGGTGCGCCTGCTCTCGTCCCTCACTCGCCCTCTCTCTCTCTCTCTCTCTCGCCCTCGTTCACGCCGACCTGACCCTCGTCGCGCCGCCACGCAGAAACGCGACATCTTGTACAAGGCGCGCGCCATCTTTGACACCAAGACGTCGACGCCGGCGCTCGAGGTCGTCGTCGAGGAGGGCCGCAAGATCCTCTCGTGCGTCCTCTTTTGCCCGCCCATCTCAAGTCGTCAACGACGTACTCACGCTTCCTCCTTTCCTGCAGGGCACTACTCGTCGCCGAGGAGAGTCGGCGCACGACCCGGGCCGCGCACGACATGGCCGCTGCACCGCCACCATCGCTCGAGCCCTTCTCTCAGGTGCGCACAGCGCTCTCCTTCCTCGTCGCAGTCTCTCTCTCTCTCTCTGACACGCTCCACGTCTCGCAGGTCCTCAAGCGCATCTCGCGCGAGGTCGCCCTCGAGGACGCCGCCAAGCTCTCGCAGCCGACCGCCGCGCCCTCGCCCTTCCCTTCCTCGTCCGCCCGCAACGCCTTCTCGGCGCCCTCGCCCCATCCGCCCTTCTCGTTCGCCCAGGCCGCCGCGACCGCCATGGCCAACACGCCACCGGTGCCCTACGGCGGCGGCGGCGGCGGCGGCGGCTCGAGCGTCGGCGCGGGCATGTTTGAGCACGCCGGCGGCGTCGGGGCAGGAGCAGGCGCAGGAGCAGGGGCCGGCGACTTCTCGAGCTTCTTCAACACGTTGGCGAGCGAGGACTGGACGGCGGCGACGAGCTTTACGAGCCCGGGAGGCGACGAGGCGAGCTTGCTCGACCAGCTCGCGGCGACGTGGTGAGGGCGGGTCTGTAGTCTCGAGGACGTGTCATTGCCAGTGCATAGACGTTCTCCTGTGCGCCGACGTATCAGAGACGGCCTGGCGCGTTTCGAAAGCTCGTCCTCGTCCTCCTCGACCGCTTCTTCTTCTTCTCGCACCGCTATCGGCGGCGCCATCTCTCCAGCCTCGCCTCGTCGAGCGTGGAAGTAACCTTGTGCTTCTTATCGTTGCGCTCTGTACGAGATTGCGACCGCGCTTCTCCTCAGCGAGGCGATGCGAGCGAAGAGCGCGAAAGGCGGAGCAGGCGGTGCGAGGCACGAAGCGGTGCGAGCGAGGCCCTTGGCTTGCGATTAGCGGATCGGTCGCACGGCGTGACGGCTGCGATCCACGCTCGCCAGCGATGCTCGCGCTGCTCGAGAGTTGCAGATCTGCGTTCGCCGGCACGGACGAGCGCCAATCGTTCGAGCTGACGTGTCCTGCGCGGGCTCGAGCGTCCGACGTCGCGGCTCGCGCTGTCGCTTCGGAATCCTGTTAGATCTCTGTGAGCTGATAGAGCGACGCCATGCGCCGTCCAGAGAAACGCTCTGAGCAGCAGGAGGACGAGTCGGCGCTCACCCACTTCGACCTTCCCAAGTGAGACGTCCGCGCTCTCCGCTGCCCTTGGGTCGACTTCTCCGCCGTCCCCGCGGTTTCGGTATCGGCGTGCGAGAGAAAATCTCGCCGCTCGCTCGATTGCCGACAAGCTTGCGTCGCCGGCTCGTCTCCACTTGTCGCCCTCGCCCTCCCTCCTCTCCTCCTCTATCAGCACCTCTCGCTGCCTCGAGCCTCGGCGCACCCTACGCCAGCCGCACACCAGTCGCCGTCGCGCACAAGCACAGTCGTCGACAAGCCCTTGCTCCACCCCGCACCCCACCTCGACCTCGGACCGCGGCAACCTCCTCCTCCTCCTCGACTCTTCCTCGGCTCGTCCTCGACTCGTCCACGACTCGTCCACGTCGTCACCGACTCGACCGCGTCAAGCGCGTCCGCACCATGTCGGCCGGCAAGCGCATCCTTCGCGCCGTCGAGCTCCAGCAGCCGAGCGGCCAGCGCGCGACCTTCCTCGTCAACAAGGACCTCTTGCCTGTACCTCGCGAGGAGCGCCTCTGGACGGCTCTGAACTACTGGACGTTCTGGTTGGCCGACTCCTTCAACGTTAATACCTTCATGATCGCGAGTTCGGGCGTCGCGGCAGGTTTACCATGGTGGGCCACATGGTTGGCTGTCTGGGTCGGCTACGGGTGCGCGGGATGCTTCGTCGCGCTCAATGCCTATGGAGGAGCCAAGTGCGTCCATTTTTCGTCGTCCTCTGCGGCGTCGACTCGCACTGACCTCCCTCGCCTCGCCGCGCAGGTACCACATCATCTTTGCATCGTACATTCGCTCGTCGTTCGGCATCTACGGCGGCCTGTGGCCGACGTTCAACCGCGCCGCGATGGCGTGCGTCTGGACCGGCGTGCAAGGTTTCATTGGCGGCCAGGTGAGCTCGCTCGAGCCGCTTCTCCGAGCCTCGCTTCCCTCAGCCAGACACTGACTCGCTCTCGCCGTGCAGGCCGTCTATACCCTCCTCCTCGCCATCTGGCCGAGCATCGCCAACCTGTCGAACGGCATCCCCTCGAGCGGCACCGACACGGCCCACTTCCTCTCGTTCTTCCTCTTCATGCTCCTGCTCACGGTCGCCGTCTTCTTTCCGTTCCACACGATCCGCCATCTCTTCACCGTCAAGGCGATCGTCGCGCCTGCAAGCGGTATCGCGCTCCTCGTCCTCTGCCTCGTCAAAGCCAAGGGCGCAGGCGACCTCCTCACGGAGAAGGCGGCGATCCAGGGCTCCAAGCTCGGGTGGGAGTTCGTCGGCCAGCTCATGAGCTGTATAGCCAACATGGCAACACTCGCGACCAACGCCGTCGACTTTGCGTCGCGGGCGAGCAAGCCGTCGGACGTCATCCTCCCTCAGATCATCTCCCTTCCCTTCTGTTTCGCCATCACGTCGCTCATCGGCATCCTCATCGGCTCGTCGACGACGGCCCTGTTCGGCGAGTACGTGTGGTCGCCCCTCGAGGTCATGGAGCGCTTCCTCACCGTCGAGGGTGGAGCGTCGCACGGCATGCGCGCCGGCGTCGCGTTCATCTCGATCGGCTTCAGTGAGCCCTCTCTCTCTCTCTCTCTCTCTCCCCTTCCGTCGGCCTACCCTTCCTCTCTCCTCTCCTTCCTCGCCTCTCTTTCGCCCCGTCCCTGGGTCGCACCCTCCTCCCTCCCTCCTCTCTTCCCTCCCTCCTCTCTTCCCTCCCGTGTTTCGAGACCTCGTCCTGACGCTTTGCCTCCACCAGTCATCGCCCAGCTCGGCACCAACGTCGCCGCCAACACGCTCTCGGCCGGCGCCGACTTGACGAGCCTGTTCCCTCGATTCCTCAAGTGCGTCCCGCTCGAGCCCCTCTTTTCTCTTTTCGACCTTCCCAAGTTGACACTCTTCCTCCCGCCCCTCTTCCTTCCTCTTCCACCCTCTCCCATTCCTTCTCTCTCGCTCTCTCGATCTCTCTCTGCAGCATTCGTCGCGGTGGGTACGTCGCCGTCGCCGTCGGGTTCGCCATGTGCCCGTGGAAGCTCCTCGGCTCGTCGACCAGTGAGTGCCTCTCCCTCTCTCTCTCTCTCTTTCTCTGTCTCTCTCATCTCGTTCTCCCTCCCTCGCACCTTCACACACGTACTGACGAGCCCTGCCGCCACAGCTTTCGCCACGTACCTGTCGGCGTACAGCGTCCTCCTGTCGTCCATCGTCGGCGTAATGGTGTGCCACTACTACACGATCACGCGCCAGCAGCTCAAGGTGCACGACCTGTACGAGAAGGAGGGCATCTACACGTACTGGCGCGGCATTAACCTGCGCGCGTACGCTGCCTGTGCGTCGCCTCGCTCCCTTCCTCCTCCTCCCCTCTTCCAAGGAGCACGACCTGACGCTCGACTCGGACGCAGACATCGCCGGCATCGCCATCAACATCACGGGCATGGCGGGCCAAATGGGCGCCACCGTGTCGCTCACGGCGACGCGCATCTACCAACTGAGCTTCTTTACCGGGTTCGGCGTCGCGTTCGTCGTCTACTGGGCCCTGTGCCGCATCTGGCCCATCCCGGTCCCGACGCCCGACGAGATCGCCCAGGTGCCCGCCGCACTCGCGACGGCCGACGCGCGCGGCGAGCTCCGGCGCCAGGAGACGGGCGAGTCGGCGTTCGGCGCCGGCGCCGCCGAGAAGGACGAGAAGGAGGTCGACGAGACGTCGAGGGGCGCGGTCGAGCTCGTGTGAGGGTCGCAGTCGACGTGTTGTGCTTCGTACTTGTTGTCCAGACCGTCCTCAGTGTGTCATCGAGTCGGTTTGTGCCCGACCTCGACCTCGAGAGTGTCGCGAGCGCTTCGAACTTGTCGCTCGACCTTCCGCAGGGCTCTCGGTTCGAGCGCTTCGTCGTGCACGGTGTACATCTTTGTCGCGTCGAGCGCCATGGCGCACGGAGCGCAGCGAGAGCATCGCGATCAAGTTCGGCTTCGACCTTCGCAACTTTCGTTCGTCCCTCTCGCGCTCGACTCGCGCTCTCTTGAGCCTCGAACGCTTGACTACGGCCTCGAGAGCATGCATGCAAGCAGTGGACAGCAAGAGAAGCAGGAGCAGAGGGAAGGGAGGCAAAGCGAGGAGAGCATTGACGAGCGGCCTGAGCGCTGAGCGCAGCACTCTGTCGTCGCCGTTACGAGCGCGCTCGGCTTGACTGCATGCGAGATGGGGCGGAGATTGGACCGACGTGCGCCCACGAGGGGACTCTGAGACGTGGCCGAGGCGTGCGGCGACGGTTGAGCGTGATCGAGCATGCAGTGAGGTGGTGAGGAGCGGGTGAGGTGGCTCGCAAGAGGAGCGCTTTCGGGTTACGAGTTGCGCTCCTACCCTGCGAGAAAGGAGCGACGCTGGGCACGAGGACGGAGGCGAACAGGAGGCTCCAATCGGCATGCGCAGTGAGCGAGGTGGTCGGTGAAGTGCGGGGGCGGAGAGAGCTCGAGCCAAAGACGCACGCCCGCTCAGCTCGCCTCTCTCCCGCGCACAGTCTGCAGCTCAAGCTCGAGAGCACACCACCACCACACGGCGACAAGATGCGCGCGCAATCGCTGCCCCTCGCCCTCGCGCTCGCCCTCGTCGCCCTCTCGCCGCCGTCGACCTGCACCGCCTCGTCGACGACAACGACCCGCGCCGTCACCGCCTCGCCCTCGCCCTCGCCTCGCTGGGTCCGCCCGCCCTTTGTCCCGCCTGCAAACTATCGCATGCCCCGCGTCAAGCGCCAGGACCCGGCCGCGAGCGGCGGCGACACGCCCGCCTCGAGCGACGTCGACGCCCCGGGGGCAGGCACGGGCGACGGCGCGGCGGCCACCAACACGACCCAGGCCGCCGCCGAGACGACCACGACCACCCAGGCCCCGGTACAGACGACCACGACCACCCAGGCGCCGCCGGTCGACTCGACCACGACGGCTGCTCCGGTTCCGACGACCACCACGACCGACGCGCAGCAGGCCACCACGGCGCCGACGACCACGTCCCAGCCTCCAGGTGCGCCCCACTCTCTCTCTCACGGTCTCTCTGGGACACTTTGCGGTGCGAGGCGGGGCGAGGGCAAAGAGGTGGAGCGAGCGAGGCGCCCGGGCGGGAGGTTGAAGCACATGCTGCGAGGCCGTACGGCCGCGAGGCTGTTCGAGACAGCGTGGCGGTTGCGTCGGGGCGTTTTCTGGAGTTCAGGACGGTGTTCAGAGTGCGAGAGGCGGGGACGGCGCCGTCACGCAGCTCGACTCGCTCCTCGACTCGCGGCCTGACCCTCTTCTTCCTCACGCGCGCAGCGTCTACGAGCGCCGCCGACTCACCCGCGACTTCAGCATCCACTGCACCCGCGACTTCCCCAGATGCGCAACCTCCAGCGTCGTCGGCGACCAGCGCGACCGGAACGCAGCCGACCGACGCCCAGTCGTCGGCGCCAACGGCCACTTCTGCTTCTTCGGCAGCGTCTCAAGCCTCCAGCAGTACGTCTCCTCTCTCTCCTCTCGATCACGGCGATGTTCCAGGCCGTCGAGCACGCGCGTGACGGCCGGTTGCGGCGAGATCAGCCCGGCCCCCTTTCGAGCCCGACTGACCCTCTCTCTCTCTTTCCTCGTCACGCAGGCGTCACCCTGAGCGAGGTCACGTCAACCTTTACTTCGACTTTCACCAACGCCGACGGCTCGGTCGGCACGTCGACCGGGACCCAGGTCACGCAGTCGGCCGTCCCCGTCAAGAACGACTCGTCGTCGTCGTCGACGGGCAAGACGTGGGCATCATTGGCGGCGTCGTCGGCGGCATCGTCGTCGTCGTTGGCGTCGTCTTGCTCGTCTGGACCCTCACGAGGCGCCGGTTCTCGAGCCTCGACAACGGTGCGCCCCCTTCTCTTCCCCTCTCTCTCCCTCGCCCTCTCGCCCTGTCCCGGCCCGAGACACTGACGAGTCCGACCTTGCAGACGACGTCGACGAGTTCAAGTGGCCCGACCTGAAACCCGACGGCCAGCTCCTGTCGACCAGCACGTCGACGCTCAAGCCGCAGGAGACGCACGCGCGCGGCACGCACGGCATCGGCGACGACGGCGAGTTTGGCAGTGAGTACGGCGGTGGACACGTGGCGGGCGACATTCGCTCGTCGGGCGCGCTGTACGCTCCGGCGGACGACGGCGCCGGCGCCGGCGCGTACGACTCGGGGCGGTTCAGCGCCGGCGCCGGCGGGTACGGCGACCCGTACGGCTCGGCGTCGGCTGCGGCCTCGCGCGAGGCGCTCGCCATGATGGACGGCGGCGCGGCGGCCTACTCGCGTGGCTACGACCCGTACCCGGGCGGGCCCATCCACTCGCCGCCGCCGCCGCAGCTGCAGCACCCGGGCATGGTGTACCCCCCGAGCCCGCCGCAGTACCGCTCGCCGGGCAGCAGCCCGTACCACGTCCAGGACGGGTTCGCCCCCTTTGGCGGCGACGACGAGCACCTCGGCGGCGCGAGCGCGACGGGCCCGCAGGGCGCGCCTGGTGCGGCGGGCGCCGTGCGCGCCGCCGCCGCGCAGAGCCCGTTCGGCGCCGCCGACGACTTTGACAAGCCGTACCTCGCCGCTGCGGCGCGCAGCGAGAGCCCGTTCGACGTGCCGGGCTTCTCGTCGGCGCGCTCGAGCGTGCTGTACGACGACGGCGGCGACGAGAAGGGTGCTAGCGGGCGCAGCTCTCGCGGCCCGTTCTGAGCTCTCCCTCCCCCTCTCTCTCGCTTAATAGACCTTTGTGCACCTCCCTTCCTTCTGTGACGAGCCCCCTCTGTACGACCCACCATGACGACCTTCCCCCTCCCTCGTTTTGCCGGCCCACCTTGTCGTTCCTCCCTTCTTTCGTACCCTCTCCCACGCATAGCTTCCTCCCTCTCTTGCTCTACTGCAACATAGACAGTCTCGCACCATCGTGCCCGAGCGAGAGCGAGAGCGAGAGAGCGAGCGACCACGACCGCTCTCGAGGAAGGCGATTCGACCGACCCGCGTTGCAGCCCGCCGGCTCACGCGTCGCTCCACACAGCCTTTGCCGTCTCGACGACGAGCCCGAGCTTTTTCCAGACCTGCACCGGCGAGGGCGGGGGAGGCGAGAGGGTCAGGACGAGTCCGGGGTCCGAGCGGGAGGGAGGGGGGAAAGCGAGGACGCACATCGTCGTGCGAGACTGGGTTGCCCTCTGCGTGAGACGCTATTCCACACCTTGTAGAAGCATAGACCGTCAGTGCGAGGTCCTGAAGAGAGGAAGCGCGAGGGAAGAGAAGGACGGAGGGAAGGGAAGAAGGGAGAGGATGGCTCACTGCGGCGAGAGGCACAGGCGCTCGAGGGCCTCCTCACGAGTCTGCCCCGCTCCCTGGGCGACAAAATCGGCCGCCCGGTGGATGCGCTCGACGAGGTCCTCCTTGTTCTCGAGTTGCGGGAACTTGCTCGAGATGAGGCCGAGGACGACGGTCTTGGTGGCGGGCAGGTCGGCGAGAGGCTGGTTACGGCGGGGCGAGAGAGGGGTCAAGTCAGGTCTTGCTCACTCGGGAGGAGGAGAGCGCGAAAGAGGGAGAGAGAGCGGAAGGGAAGGGACAGGAGGGACGCACCTCGAACCCGCCGGCGCGGTCCGTGTCGTACTCGAGGTAGTAGACGTTGGCGTTGAGCTCGTTGAAGAGCTTCTTCGAGATGTGCTCGTAGCCGCCCTCGGAAAAGTGCATGCCGTCCTTCTGCGCGCCGCTCGGTCCCCTCGAGGTCAGTGACGGCGCACCCGAAAGAGTCCCTCGAGAGGCACGAGAGAGAGAGAGGGACGCACAAAGTTGCCGCGGCACAGGTGCAGGCCGATGACCATGTCGGACGGGACGTCGCGCACGCAGTCGTTGTAGAGCTGGATGTACTGGTCGAGGACCTTTGGCGCATCGACGCCGTCCTCCTTCATGCCGTCGAGCATCGCCGTCGAGCACTGCGCGTCGCTCGCAGGCGTCGTCAGTGAGGTCCACACGCGAGAGGAAGCGAAAGTGAGGAGGAGGAAGAGCGAGAGGGACGCACAAAGTAGGCGAGGAGCGGGTCGTCAAACTGGACGTTACGGCACCCAGCGTCGTACAGGTCGGCGAGCTCCTCGCGGTACGCCTTGGCGAGGTCGGCAAAGTACTCGACCTCGGTCGGGTACACGTCCTTGGAGAAGGCGTGCTCGCCGTGCCGGAGGTGGTACCACCTGCGGGCGCGAGGGACGGGGCGTGAGCGGCGTGCGCAGAGGGCAGGAGTGAGAGGCGAGGGGGACGTACTCGGGTGCGGCGAGCGTGATCTTGACGTTCTTGACCTCGTCGGGCTTGACGAGCGACGCCGTGTACTCGAACTCGGGCCTGCTCGAGAGGAGGAAGCGTCAATCCTCGGCCTCCACGTAGCGGTCGAGCGAGCGCGAGGCGCTCGACGATGCGCAGAGAGGGAGGGGGCCAGACGCACCGGTACATGGGCTTGGTGCGACGGAGCTTGCTGCGGCAGACCATGGTCGAGGCCGGCTTCGAGGCGTGCGACTGTGTGCGGGCGCTCGTCAGTCGTGCGTCGGCATCGCCGGGACAAAGAGAGACGGGTGACGCACCTCGAAGAAGCCCTTGATGTCCGGGACGTACCTGTGCGAGAAGCAGGACAAGTCGCACGATCAGCTTCCGGCCTCGAGAGGGGAGGTCCGGGCGCCGAAAGAGGAGGACCGCGCGCTGACGCACATCTTGAACAGCTCGCGCCCAGGGTTCTTGATCTCGACCATGCCGTCCAGGTTGTCGAAGAAGCCATCTGTGCGCGCACGAGTTCCGTAAGGAGTCCGTCGCGCCGCAGCGGTCGAGACGAGGGGACGAGGACGAGGAGGTCGAGCGCGCACCAAAGAACCTGCGAGCGAGGGAGCGTCAGTATGCGCTCGTCTAGCGCACAGAACTGGACGAGAGAGAGCGAGAGAGGGGACGGACATGTGGCGGCGGAACTCGCCGTCAGTGACGGCCTTGATGCCGACGTCGAGCAGCTTGTCGACCTCGTCCTTGATGGCCTGGTCCTCGACCGTCTTGAGCTCGTCGCGGGTGCACTTGCCGGCGTCATAGTCGGCGCGCTTGGCGAGAAGAAGGGCGGGACCTGTCGAAGCAGAGAGAGGTGAGAGCTGCTCGGTGGGGAGAAGGGCGGGAGAGAGGGGCGCACGCTTCTGCGAGCCGATGATCTCTGCGCGGTAAGGTGCCGAGGTCTTGGTGGTCTGTGGGCGCAAGCAGTCAGTGCCTCTGTCGTGCAGGAGGGCGTGCGCAGGTGTTCGTGGTTGATCGGGGAGATGAGGCGAGAGATGAGGCCGCGAGCGACGACGGCGGCACGGGGGGACTCGGTGCGAGGGTCGGAAGATCGAGGGATGGTAGCTGACCATGGTGAAGATCTGCAGGAGCTGCCAGGCGGGAGGGAGCGGGAGCGCGAACACAGCCACTGGGTCCCGGCCGACGACGACGACGACGACGGGGGTTGCCTCCCTCCAGCTCACTGTCGCTTGAGATGGACCACGGTGGACACATGGGCTCGGGCCACCACATGCCCGACCACCACGGCGCAATCCCCTGCAAGGTGCATCCCCTCCCTCCTCGTCCTCCTCCTCGACGTCCTTCCCCCGCTCACCCATCTCGTCGTCACCCACAGATGGCCATGCTCGGCAACACGGACCCGATCGGCATCTGCCTCGTCTTTCCCTCGATGCAGATCACCTCGTCCGCAACCCTCGTCTTCTACCTCGCCCTCCGTGAGTCGTCCCCCCTCGAGCGTCGACCTGCCTCTCCCGACCTGTGTGCACGTCATCCCGCTCACCCAGCCTCTCCGTCCCGCACACAGTCATCCTCCTCTCGATGGCGACAGAGTACCTCCGCCTCTCGCTCGCCACGTTTGACCGCGCCCTGCGCTCAAACATCCGCGGCGGCGGCCTCGCCGCGCTTTCTGGCGACAGCGCGCCCGAATCGAGCCCGGTCCTCGGCGCCTCGCGCAGGGGGTCGCGGATCAACGTGCCGTCGCGCCGAGGGAGCGCGGTTGGGCCGCTCATGGTCGAGGGCGCAGACGAGGCGCTCCTGGGCGGCGGCGGTGGGGCAGGAGGAGGGGGAGTCGGCGGGTCGCGCATCGCGCCGAGGTACTGGGGTGTCGTGCGGCTGCCGTGGTTCGTTCAACTGCGACGGAGCGCAGGGTACGCGCTGCACGTTGCGCTCACGGTTCGTCCGGCTCGCACCCTCTCTTGCGGCTCGACGTCTCGCCGTCGAGCTGGGGCTGTCGTAGCGCTAGACGGACGTACTGACACCTTCTCGTCACTCGCGCACAGTTCTACATCATGCTGCTCGTCATGAGCTACAACTTGCAGATTGTCGGCGCCATCATCCTGTGCGTCTTGCCCCCCTGCTCTCTCTCTCTTCCTCGTCCTCCCTCGTCCGAGCGGCCCTCTCTTGCCCTGAGTACCTCGACTGACCCAGGACACTTGCACTCCCTCGTCCGTCCGATCCACAGCGGCGCGTTCCTCGGGCACTTTGTCTTTCACCGCGGGATCGACCTCGGAGCAGGAGCGGGCGACGAGGACCAGAAGGGGCTGCAGTGCCACTGAGGGCGCGTGTGCGCGACAGGAGCCTGTACCGTGTACTCTGCAGTGATCAGTACTATTCGTCGTCGCCGGCGAGCTCGCACGCTGCGACCGTTGCGAGAGGTTCGACCGCCCCTGTTCCCCTCTCTTCCTCCCTCGCCTCACTTTCTCGGCCCGCGCCCCTCTCCCCTCGGCGAGCGCAGGCGCCGGCCCTCTATACCTCGACCCACGCAGCCCAGCATGCGCCTCGCGCCCCTCGCGTCCGCCGCCTACGCCCTCGTCGCCCTCGCCGCCCTCCCCACCTCGCATGCCGACTCGAGCCTCGCCACCACCTCGCCCCTCGCCCCGCAGCCCTCGCGCACCGCACTCCTCCCCATCATCGAGCGCACGCAGGCCCCCACTGCGCGCCGCATGCGCCACGCACGCCGTGCGCTTGCGCCGCCGGTCGAGCGCACGCACGAGGGCGACGAGGACGAGGTGGGCGCGGCGGTCACGTCGCGCGAGGGTGCGGTGGGTCGCAGCGAGCTCGAGGGATCGGTACCCGTGGTGTGGGTGTCGGAAGAGCGCGGTGGGGCCTCGAGCGCTGCGGCGTCGTCCTCCTCGTCGCGCCGCTCTCGCTCGACCGGGCTCGCCTCGACCTCGACGAGCCTCGGGTCCTCAAGCCCCTCCAGCACCAGCACCTCGTCGCCGCAGCCGACTGCCCTCGGCGCCGCCGCGCTCCTCTCGGCCCCGCTCCCAGGGCGCACGCTCGCCGTCTTCCCCGTCGGCCTCGCCTTCACCTCGGCGCTTCTCGGCCTCCTGCTCGCCGCGCGTCCCCCTTCCTCTCTCTCTCTCTCCCTCTCCCTCTCTCTCGAGACATCCGAGCGAGCGAGCGAGCTCACCACGTCCAATCCCGCACTCGCAGGTCACCGCCTACATGGCGTACGAGCGCCTCCTGTACCGGCGCCAGTTCCGCACCAGGCGCGCCGAGGACGCGGCGCGCGAGGCCAGGACGGCGCTCGAGGTCGAGATGAGGGTCATGGGAGGAGGTGGACGAGGGGCGGCGAGGTGAAGCGGGGCGAGGCGAGGACGACGCGGGAGGTGCGGGCGCGCGGGCGCGCTCGAAGCGCTTTTGAGGGGTCCGAAAGCTTGCAACGGCGAGCATGTACGTATGCGAGCGGGGTGTCGAACTGCGCGAGAGGACGGAAAGTGGTCGCACCTGCTCGGAGGACGAGTGACGAGCGACGAGCGACGAGCGCCCGAGAGAGACGGCGACGACGAGCAGCAGCGGTCGGTGCCAGGTTTACGAGGCAGCGGCAGGGAGCGAGAGAGCCACACAATCTGTTGGCGAGCCTCTCGAGGTACCTCGCGAGAGAGCGCGCGAGACCAAGGTACAGCTGCTCCATTGCCGCACGAGCCTCCTCGGCCCTCCCCTCTTTCTCTCGCC
This sequence comes from Rhodotorula graminis WP1, assembly GCF_001329695.1. NCBI lineage: Eukaryota > Fungi > Basidiomycota > Microbotryomycetes > Sporidiobolales > Sporidiobolaceae > Rhodotorula > Rhodotorula graminis. The sequence goes on from NW_017264936.1 coordinate 395,749, forward strand.
CAAGCTCCTCCTCCTGCCCCTCTCCCCCTCGCCCTCTCGTGCACAGCCGCCGCCTCGCACTCACTTCTTCTTGAAGAACGCGCCGAGGCCTTTTTGCTGCGCCGGCGCGCCCGAGCCGGACGAGGCAGAGGTCGACGAGGCGCTCTTGGGCTTGGGCTTGGACGGCGCGGCGGACGAGGTGGACGGCGTGCGCGAGACTGTGGGGGCGTGCGAGAGGGAGGGAGAGGGAGTCAGTGAGGGGCGTGAGGCGAGAGGAAGGGCGAGGAGCGAGGGGGAGGAGGGAGGGGGAGAGAGGAGGGGACGGACGGGTTGCGCGCGCAGGCTTCGAGTCGACGTCCATCGTGTCGTCGCTCTGCATCATCTCCTGCTCGGGGCGTGAGAGGGTCAGTGACGGCGCGACGACAGAGGAGAAAAGGGGCGAGGGAAAGATACGACGCACCTCGAGTTCCCTCTTCTGCCTGTCGGCCTTGCTCTCCTTGCCCTTGGCCTTGCCCTTGCCCGCCTCAGCGCTCCCACTCGCCCCGGCGCTCGTCTTCCTCTGTGCCGCCTGCACCTCGGCAGCGCGCTCAGCCTCGAGCAGCGCCTCCTCGTCCATGGCCCAGTCGTCAAACTCGTCGCCGTCGTCGCCGTCGAGCACGACGTCGGCGGCCTTCTTCTTGGACACCTTGACCGGCGAGGCGACGGCCTTTTTGCGCGTCACGACGGGCGACGACGACTTGCGCTTGGCGGGCACGACCTTCTTGACCGGCTTGACGTCGTCGTCGTCGTCGTCGTCGTCGTCGTCGTCGCTGCCGCTCGACTTGTCGTCCGAGTCGCCGTCCGAGTCCGAGTCCGAGTCGGACGACGCCTTGCCCTTGCCCTTCTTGGACTTGGACGACGACTTCTTGGGCGGCGGCGGCTTGTCGAACGTGCGCGAGAAGAGGCCCCCGAGTTGGCCGATCGGGCGCGCCTTGGGGCCCTTGTTGTCTTTGGCCTTGTCCTTGTCGGCGGCGTCCTTCTTCGACGCCTTCTTGTCCTTGGCCTTGGGCTTGTCGGCGCCCGCCTTGGCCTTGCCGACGGCGACGGCGGGCTCGTCGTCGCCCTCCTTCTTGCCCGCCGCGCTCGTCGTGCGCGACGTCGACGACGCGCCGACGGGTTCCTTGCCCTTGCCCTTGCCCTTGGCCGCGCTCGCGCTCGCGCCCGCGCCCGCCGCGCGACCCGCCGCCGTGGCGCCCTTGACCCTCCTCCTCTCGCCGTCCGGGTTGACCAGCTCACCGTACGCGCCGCCGTGGTCCCCAGCGTCGGCGCCGTCTTCTGTGGCAGCAGGCGGGGGGACGCGCCATTTCTCGCGCGCGGCGGGCGCGACGAGCGAGAGGGCTGCGGGGCCGAGGAGGGCGAGCGAGGGGAGCGAGGGCGAGGGGAGGAGCGCGTAGAGGTGCGTTGACGGCGGGCGCGGGGTCGAGGAGAAGAGGGGGAGCTGGGCTGCGGGAGAGTGAGCGGGAAAAGGAGGGTGAGCTCGTTGGGAGGGAGAGAGAGCGAGAGCAAGGGAGAGAGAGAGAGAGAGACGCACCCTCGAGGTCCTTGTCCTGCACGAGGCGCTGTACGACCCGCTGCACCACCTCGTCCTCGCCGGCCGTACCCGCCACACCGTCTCGCTCCTGCGACGCCTGGGCCGGCGCGCTCGTGCTCGTGTCGGCGCTCGAGTCGACGTCCATGGCGTCCTCCTCCTTGACCGCCGAGCCGTTGGGCGCTCGAGGAGGCGGCTGGGCGAGGTAGCCCGACACGAGCCAGACGGCACCGACGTTGCGCTCCTTTGCGACGTCCGACTCGAAGTAGGCCTTGAGGACGCTGTCGCGGGAGGGGGTCGTGAGCGTGCGGGGGGAGGGTGGGTGAAGAGAGGGTAGGGGACGGTGAGGACGCACGTTTTGGCCTGGGCGACGGTGCAGCCGAGCTCGCGTGCGGCGAGGCGGTAGGTGAGCTGCGCGTGTGCAAGGGGTGCCAGTGAGATGAGGCGAGATGGACGACGCGACGAGGAGGAGGAGGAGGGGGACGGACGATGTTGCGGTCGATGGCGACGCGCCTGGTGATGCGGCCAAAGGCCTTCTGCTGATCCATCTGTGCAGCTGGCCCGTGTCGAGCTTGACGGGGAGCGACAGAGGTCGAGGCTCAACGCGACGACTGTCGACGAGCGGAAGATGAGGACGACGACGACGCTCTCTCTCTCGCTCGCGACCACGACAAGGCTAGTGCGATGGACCCGCAGCTAGAGCTCCGTCCAGTGCAGACGACGCACGTCCACCCGCCGCCCAACCTCGCTCAAGTGTCGTCGTTCCTCGCCGGCAGCATCTACTCGCCTTCGCCAGACGGCGTCAACCTCAACCTGCTCGTCCTCTTGCACGGCCTCGGTGGGTGGGCTCGCATCCTCTCCCTCGTTCTGCCCTGCCCTGCCCCGCCCTCGCGCTGACTCCTTGAACCGCCCCTTCGCAGGTGACACGCCCGTTCCCTTCGCGACGCTGGGTCAGAGCCTCCAGCTCCCGCAGACGGCCGTCCTGTCGCTCAAGGCCCCAGAACGCGTTCCGTTGCTCGACGAGGAGGCCTACGCCTGGTGGGACAGCTTTGACGAGATGGGAGAACGTGCGTCCCCTGACCTCTCTCTCTCGCTCTCTCTCCTCGTCGTCCACTGACGTTCGCCGCCCGCATTCTCGTTCCTGCTCCACGCCCGACGACGTCGCAGTCATCGCCCATCCAAACCCAGCCGCGACGCTGCACCTCCTCGTCAAGCTCGTCGAGCACCTCACGGCGCCCGTCTCGACGTCGTCGCCATCATCGAGCGCGACCGCCGGCGGCGGCTGCGGGTGGAAGCCGTCGCAGATCCACCTGTTCGGGTACGCCCAGGGCGGCACCTGTGCGGGCGAGCTCGCGCTCGCGTGGGCAAAAGCGCACCCGGTCGTCGTCGGCGGCGGCGGCGGCGCACCGACCTCCTCTTCCCCTTCCTCGACCACGACCTCCTCGTCGACGAGCGGCGCCACCGTCGCCGAGCACGGCCACCTCGGCTCGCTCGTCGCCGTCTCTGCGCCGCTCCTGTCGCACCCGACGCCGTCCCCCTCGACGCAGAGCCGCACGCGCGCGCTCGTCGTGTTCCGGCCACACGAGCAGCGCGCCGTCGGACCCTCGTCGTGGCAGCGCGGCTTTGCGCGGTGCGACGCCGTCACGCTGTCCGGCTCGAGGGGCGGCGGCGGCGGCGGCGGCGGCGGCGAGGGCATGCTGAGGGGCAGGGACGAGTGGGTCGCCGTCATGCGGTTCTGGAGCGAGGTGCTCGCGCGCAAGAGCGCGCTCGAGCTCGGCGGCGACGTGTTCGAGGTGACGGCGGGGGCGCCGACGCCGAGGGTTGCACCGCGATGACCTTGTTCTCCTCTCGCGCGTGCTGCGGGCGACGAGAGAGCCGGCGAGGGAAGCGGGCTTTCATTGAGTTGGGAAGCTCCGAGGCGGGAGGAAGCGAGAGAGAGTGCGACGAGAGCGTGTTGTGCAGAGGACTGCGTGGCAACGACCTGCACTGAAGCGCACAGGGTGGGTCTCGCCGCGAGAATTAGCTCGAGACGCGGGGGAGGAGGAGGCGGAGGGAGACGCGCTACTCTCGAAAGCTCTCACTCTCTCAGCCCTGCGCCGCTCGAGCTGCTGCTGCCGCGTGCCACCTGTGCACCAGTCGCCCCGTGCCCCCTCAAACCGGGCAGCCAGCCGCGCACACCGCGTCGCCGTCGTCCACCTTGGTGTGCTCGCAGATCCCACCTCGTCGGCGCCAACGCCGCCTCCCGCGCACGTCGACCCAGAGCCTGCAGAGCACGGCCCAGCACGGCCCACTCGACGCGGGTCCACCTCGCCCAAGGCGTCCCACTTCGCGCCCGAATCGCCCCCGCGCCCCCGTCGGCTTCTCCGCCCGCGACGACTCGATGGTGCCCGCTCCGGCCACGACGGGCCCGGGCACGCCGCGCGCCACCGAGGGCGAGCCACGACGAGCTGCCGAGGACCCTGAGCTGCACAGTGCGCCGAGGCAGCTCCCGCCCGGTGCCGCGTACGCGCCCCAGCACGCGCCCGCCCCCGCCCCAAGTCGCCTCGTCGACTCGCCGGTCAACTACTCGCGCCCGCTCTCGATCAGCCCGGCTCCCCCTCCACCGCCACACCACCAGCAGCACAGCAACAGCGCCCCTCCCGCCCTCCACACCCGCCGCAGCTTTGTCGGCCCCGCGCACCACCTCGCGTCCCCCTCGTCCTCGTCCTCGTCGACCCGCGCCCCGACGCCCGGCGCACCCTCACCCTCAACCCGCACCGCCGCCGCTTCGGGCATGTCGCTCGCGAGCCAGTACCCGACTTTTGTCCCCGCGCCGGCCTTCTCGCCCGAGGACCGTGGCCCGTACCCGCCGAGCCCGGCACGCGACGTGCGCGAGCCGACCCAGGTCAAGGCTGACTACCTCGACTCGGCGCCCTCGTCGGCAGCGCCGGCGCCGACGCTCGCGCGGCCGCGCTCCCTCGCGGCGTTCCACGAGCCGGCCTCCTCCTCGGCGGCGGCGGCGGCGGCGGCGAGGCGGGACCTCGACATGGCGGGCGTCGGTACGCGCGCGTCGCTCATCCTGCCGTCCTCGTCGACGACCGCGGCCGCATCGACGAGCGCGCCCGTCCTCCTGTCGCCCCCGTCGCGCGCGACGGGCGGCGCCCCGGCGCCCGCCCGCAGCCCGCAGCTCGTCGCCGCGTCGCCGTACGCCTCGGCGCCCTCGGCCTCTGCGGCGCTCGTCTCGCCGTCGCCCGTCGCCGGTCCCGCTCCTCCTCCTGCTGCCCCGGCGGCGTACTCGACCGCCCCGGCCCCGGGCCCGCCGCCGCCGCCGCCGCCGCCGCACCTCGTCCCGCAGCCCGAGGTGTGCGTCGAGTGCATGATGCGCGACCGCGACATGGCCGACGTCGACGTGACGGGTGCGCGCGTGTGGGAGCGCGACAGCGACGCCGAGTGGGACGAGCAGGTGCGGTGGGAGGCCGACCAGGTCGAGCAGCTCGGCGGCGGCGGCGGCGGGCCGGGCAGCTACGACGTGCACGGCGGCGGCAACGGGTCGAGCGAGAGCGGCGGGGCGCTCGGCGGGCCTGGGGTGCGCCGCAGCGTGTACGAGCGCGAGAGCAGCAGTGCGCACACGGGCGTCGGGGCCGGGCCGGGCGGCAGGAGGAGGCTGGGCAAGGGGCAGCTCCTCACGAGCGGTAACCTGAAGGTGTGGACCACCATGGTGCGTCGTCGTGCCCTCTTTCCCCTCTCTGCCTCTCTTGTCTTCGCGCTCGGCGCAGCAGGCGGACTGACCCTCTCTTTTTCGCGGCTCGCAGAACCCGCCGGCGGCCGCGCACCGGTGGCGCACGCTCCAGACGTTCCTCGCGACCCAGGCGCACTACCTCGAGCTCGACCGCCAAGCCCGCATCCGCGAGGCGTCCGCCGCCGCCGCCGCCGTCTCGGCCTCTTCCTCGCCGCACGGCTCCTCGCCGATCGAGCTCCTCCCGACCGCCGTCGGCGCCCCGCCGCGCAACCGCGCCTCGTCGCTCCTCTCGCCCGAGTCGCTCGCCGCCGAGAAGGCCGCGCTCGAGCACGAGGAGCGCGTCGCGCTGCGCGCCATCAAGAGCCGCTCGAGGGCGACGCTCGCCGACGAGACCAACCTCCACCAGCACCAGCACCACCTCGCGGGCAACCAGAACTTCCGCCACTCGAGCGCGAGCTTGCTCCCGCCGCCGTCGCTCTACAACGGCGCATCGGGCAACGGCGGCGGCGGCGGCGGCGGCGGCAACGCGAGCAGCGGGAGCAGCATGCGCAGCTACTCGGCCGGCGACCAGCCGTGGCTCGGCCCGACCCTGCGTCGCCTCTCGAGCCCGTCGGCGGGCGCACCCGTGCCCGGCGCAGCCGGCGCGTCGCAGCTCTCGGCGTCGCCGCCCAAGAGCCCCGCGACGAGCATGGCCTCGAGTCGGTTCGCGTTCCCCAAGTTTGCGCGCTCGTCGACCGACTTGCGCTCGCTCCCGCCGGCCGGCGGCGGCGGCGGCGGCGGCGGTGCGACGCCCCGCAGCGTGTCGCCCGCCCGCACGAGCGGCGACGGTTCGGCGCGCCGCCCTACGAGCATGTGGTCGCGGTTCCGCCAGAGCGCGTCGGCCGCGAGCGTCCTGTCGTTTGCGCCCTCGGGCAGCATGATGGACATGCACCTCGGCCTCGAGCAGGACCAGCGCGCCGGGCTCGCGGCCGCCGGCGGGCCCGGGTACGGCTCGCTCGGGCACTACGGCGCCGGCGTCGGCGCCGGGTTCGGCGGCGGCGGCGCGGCCATGTACGCCGCGCAGCACGGCGCGGGCGCGGGCCCAGGCGCCGCAGGGTACGGGTTCGGCTCGCCGCAGCAGGCCGTGTACGACACGTACGGCGCGGCGGCCATGAGCGACCCGGCCGTCGCGCGCCACGCCGACCGCCGCGAGCGCGAGCGCGTCCTCGCCGAGACGGCCGCCGCGAGGGAGGCGGCCGCTGCGGCTGCCGCCGCCGAGGCCGAGCACGGAGCGGGCAAGAAGAAGAAGAAGGGGCTCAAGGGCTTCTTCAACAAGCTCGTCGGCGGCGGCGGCGGCGGCGGCGGGCGGGCTCGGTCTCGCTCGCGGCGGCGGTCGCGGCGAGGCGGCGCCGGCGGGCGCGGTCGACCGCGGCGCGCCGTTCGACGCGTCGCTCGGGCCCGGGTCGCGGTACGGCGGCGCCGGCGCCGGCGCCGACGACGACGAGCTCGCGCCGCCGCCGCCGCTGTCGGCGCTCGCCAACGAGCCGCGGTACCACCTGCGGTCGGGCAGCTCGTCGAGCGTCGACTCGCTCGGGCCCTACACGCCGCCGCTCCCGCCTCAGCAGCAGTTCCGCCAGAGCTACCACATGCCCATGCCCGGCGGCGGGCACGCCGCCGACCGCCAGAGCATCCTCACGCTCGGGTCGTTCACCTCGACGCGCTCGAACGGCAACGGCGGCAGCGGCGGCGGCGGCGGCAACAAGGCGGCGAGCGGTGCGGGCGCCAGGGCGTCGACGGTCCCGAGCCGCAACAGCTGGGTCGGCAGGCCTTCGCTCGACTCGGTGCGCCGCCCTGGGTCGTTTGGCGGCGGTCAGGTGCTCGGCGGCGGGCCGGGCGACGCCGAGACCGAGACCGAGGTCCTCGCCGGCGCCGTCGACGACCTCGACCTCGACCCGGAGCAGCAGCACGACGACGAGCACGAGCTCCTCCAGCCGCCGCCGCAGCCTCGGTCGCAAAAGTCGCTCCCGCTCCTCCCGTCCGAGGCGACCAACCGCGGCGGCTCGCCCTCGCCTCACGGCGCCTCGCCGTACGACCCGTACCACGCCGCCCACGCCGCCGACGTCGCGCCGCGAGCCGGCCCGCCGGCAAGCTTCGACGCCCCTCTCGCCTCGGCCGGCCCGTACGGCAACTACGGCGCGTCGCGCTCGGCGTACACGCTCGGCTCGAGCCCGGCCGCCGACTCGCGTGCGTCGCTCGCGCAAGAGTTCGGCCTCGTCGGCGGCGACCGCGAGCAGGACGAGCAGCAGCAGCAGCACACGGTGCGCAAGTCGCGCAGTCGGCCCAAGGTCTTCTCGCTGTCGTTCGGCTCGAACGGCGGCAAGAAGAGCCAGCACCGCCAGTCGAGCGCCGAGGTGGGCCTGGCGACGCCGCCGCCGCCGCCGTTGCCGAGTGCGGCTCGCGGGGCGTCGCTCGACTCGCCGAGCGTCATGCGGTACGCCGAGCCGTACGACGGGCGGCCGCCGGCCGAGGCGCTCGTGGGAGGGATGCGCTAGGCGCGCGACGACGGCGCGCAGGTCGAGTCGTCTCGAGGTCGCCCTCTCTCTCTCTCTCTCTCCCGGACCCCTCTCCCTTTCCTCGTTGTCTTGTCCCTCGTTCCCTTCTTCCTGTCACGACGCAGACACTTTGGTAGCCCCGCCCCTCATCCCTCACGATCCATCTCGCAAGCAGTTCGCTCTCGATTCGGCTCTCTTCTTTCGCAAAGAGTTCTGGTATCCACAAAGCACCTTCGCTGCGGCTCAGAGAGACGCTCGTCGAGGAATCGAGAGTGCTTTGGTCGACTTCGCTCGAGTCGAGGTCGAGCTCCCCGACTTGCTCCCGCCGTCAGCTCGCTCGCGCTCAGACTAGCTTGCGGTACTGCTTAAAGCCATCTATAGACCGTGAGCAGCCCCGCCGAGGTCATCCACCGGTCTGTACGTCGTTGTCGTTTCTCTCCACCTCCTCAAACCCGGCGAACTGATGAAGCTCACTCGCACCCTCCCACGCTGCGCAGGCACCTGCAGCACCACCATGACCTCTACCAAGCCTCCAGCCGACTTTCCCGCCCACATCCAGTTCCTCACGACCCCTGTCGCCTCGCCCCTCCTCTCCGCCCTCGACCGCCTCACCTACTGCACGCCTTGTCCGCCGCACCTCGTCCCGAACGCTCCGCCACGCGTCGCGATCCGCACCATCACCGACGCACGTCACCCGGCAAAGGGTCAGCGTGGCCTTTTCAACGACGGCAAGGCGGCCATCGAGCGCGGGACTTGGATCCGCGACTACCTCGGCTACGTGCACGACGAGCGCGAGGCCGACCCCAAGAGCGAGTACGACCTGTCGCTCGAGCGACGGCCTGTCTCGACGGCCGAGGGCGAGAACGAGGGCGAGGGCGTCGGCGCCGGCGCGCAGGAGCAGCAGCAGGAGCAAGAGCGCGAGCAGCGGTTCGAGGTCGTCGGGTGCGACGCGACCAAGATGGGCGGCGAGGCACGCTTCGTCAACGACTACCGCGGCGTGCCGGGCTACGAGCGCGCCAACGCCGTGTTCGAGCTGCGCACGTGGGACATCCCGGGCGTCGCAGGCCGCAAGGGCGCGCGCATGGCCGTCTGGGCGGGCCCGCACGGCGTCGCAAAGGGCGCCGAGATCTGCGTGTCGTACGGCAAGGGCTACTGGAAGCCCAAGGAGGCGGCCGGGCAGTCGAGGCTCAAGGAGGGCGCGCAGGACGAGCCGAGGGCAAAGGTCGGCAGGGGGAGGAGGGTCGCAAAGGCCAAGCAGGGCTGAGTGGGGGCACGAGTTCGAGCGTTCGAGGTGCGTCGCATCGTCCTCTCTCTCTCTCTCTCTTTCGCGTGCAGCTCTTGACGCACGTCCGCCTGCAGATTTCTCGCTCCTCGTCCCTCGGCCCGCTCTCGGCTTTCGACCGCGCACCGCCGCCTCGAGAGCTGCGCCTCGCTCGACGCGCCAAGTCCGTCTTAGCGCGTCGAGCTGCACGCGCCAGTCGCAAGCTCCGCACTCGTACGAGGCTTGGCCGAGCTTGACGTCGAGCGAGCCGTCGTCCTGCCCTTCCCTCGTCCCGAACCTCCTCGTCGCATATTTTGTAGCTCGCCCTGTCTAGCCCCGCACACGCACACCCACCCGATCCTCCTCTCGCAATGCACCTCGTTCAGCACGCCGCGAGCACCTCGTTCCCTTTGTCTCGCTCCAAGTCACCTCGACCTTCTGCTCAGGCCCCTCGCGCGCGTCGATGTCAACCGGCAAGCGGCGAGCACCTCGTTGACCTGTCACTCTCGCGGGTCGTCCTCCTTAGCTCTTGCACAACCTCTCAAGGCACCGAGACTGCGAGAGATGCGCTCGCCCGCACCGGCAGAGCGGCGTCCACCTGGCGTCGCACCTCCTCTCGCGCTCGCGATTAAGGACGAACAGGTGCGCTTTCGGCTCTTCGCCTCTCAATCCCGCGCATCGACAACGCGCAGACAGCAGAGCACGGGCTGACTTGACCGAGCAACAGCCTCTCGACGCCCGACTGCCGTTCCTCGCACTCCTCCTCGGCTCGTCGTTCCGAGCCACCCTCACCCTCCTCGACCTCGCGCCCGCCGCCCTCCCAGCCATCGTCCAACGAGCACTGCAGCTCCTCGATCGGCTCGCCGAGGCCATCGAATGCAGGAGGGCGCTGCTCGAAGACGAGCCCCGGCGGCGGCGGCAACTGGTCGAGGCTGTCGAGGACGGTCTGGACGAGGTGCGGCGGGAGCTCATCAAGCATGAGCGGCGACGAGCGGTGGAGAAGGAGCGAGGTCGAGTGCAGGGTGTACGGTGGGCGAGCGAGGCGTAGATAGATGCGCAGCCACGCGAGGGCGAGAGGCAGTATTTCCAGCGCAAGCACGTTCCGAGTTTCTCTCGTTCGCCCTCAGCTCGGCAGAGAGAGAGAGAGAGCACGACCACCCGTTGGCCCCCTACTCAGCTCGAGACCCCTCAGGACAACCTCGTCCAGTCCGGCAGCCTCGCGCCCCTCCTCCTCCTCGCCGCCCTCTCCTCCTCCTCCCACTCTCCCTCCCCTTCTCCTTCCTCCTCCGCCGTCCTTCCCGCCGCAGCCCCCACACCCGCACCCGCCGCGTCCCACTCCTCGCGCACGACCTCGACGCCGCCGACCTTGAGCGCGCCAGCGAGCGAGCCGCCGATCCACGCCTGGAGCGCGGGCGCGAACGCCGGTGCCGAGCCCTCGCGCTCGCGGGCGAGGGACGAGGCGAGGAGCGGCGATGCCGACGAGGAGGTGGAGGTGGAGACAGACGAGGGAGAGGGGTGGTTGAGGATGGCGAGGTGCGGCGCGAGGGGCGCGAGCGGCGCCCAGCGCGGCGAGTGGCGCAGCGTGTGCAGCCGCAACGTGAGGGCGCGGCGGCGACGGTGTTTGGCGACCGCCTGCGGGTCTGCGGCGGTCGCGACAGGCGTCGGCGCGTCGGTGGCGGGCGAGGTCGACGAGCGCATCGGGTCGTCCTCGGTCGGGCTCGAGGCGGACGTCGAGGACGAGGGGAGGGGCGGCGACGGCGGCGGGCTCGGCGGGTGCGAGCGCTCGAGTTGCGCGATGAGCGAGGCCTTGAAGCGCGGGAAGAAGCCCGGCATCGAGGCCGTGCCGCCGAAGACGAGGATGGACGATGCGAGAGGTTTGCGCAAGTCGATCGGGAGCTGCGGGCGACGAGCAAGATCAGTACGTCTACATGGTCCAAGAGCTCGATACAGAGAAGAGGGAGAGAGCAGGACGCACCTTGAGCAAGCAGTCGAGCACGACCCCTGCCAACCCGCTCTCCTCGCCCTCGCCAATCCCGCCCTCGTCCTCCTCTGCTCCCTCCTCCCACAGCACCTCGGCCACACGCTCCCTCACCCACCCAGGCACCTGCACCCACCCGCGCCCGACGCCGCTCGCGACCGGCGGCTGCGACAGGGTGGGCACCCGGAACGCGACGTCGGTCGTGCTCGGCGCGGTCGAGGCGTACCGCGCCGCGAGGTGCTGCACGAGCGCGGCGTCGGGGTCGCTCGACGAGTCGCCGACGGCGACGGCGGGCGATGAGGGCACGTCGAGGCTCATGGCCGAGCCCGAGACGGCCGAAGAGGCGCGAGCGCCGCGCTGCACCGGCGGCGGGAGCGGCTCGCCGACGAAGCACAGGCGCGTCTTGATCTCCTCGACGAGCTCGTCCGTGAGGAGCTCGCGCGGGACGCGGCCGATCGTCGGCGGCGTCATCGAGTTGACGGACGAGGGCGGTGGGGAGTACGAGGCGAACGCGAGGAGGAGGGAGCGCAGGCGGCGGGTGAGGCGGGCGCCGGCGCGAGGGGTGGTCGTGAGGAGAGGAAATAAGGGACGGGAATGGAAGATCTGTGTCGGGGGCGAGTGAGTCGGGATGCGAGGGGTCGATAAGAGGAGGGACGCACAGGGAGAACGGTCGTCTCGAGGTGGCCGACGTCGACGACGAGGCCCGACACGGCGCCTGCGGCCATGAGGGCGAGCAAAGGCGAGCACGCAAAGCCCATCGACGGAACCTGCAGGACGAGAAGCGTGAGTGCGTGGGTCGACGAGGAGCGAGAGTGGGCAGGACGGACCTGGAGGTTGTCGAACAGGACGCGCGCGATCATCTCCTTGACGCGGTTGGGCAAGAGCGGGTTCTCGAGGACGATGACCTTGCGCGTCTTGGGGTCGATCATGAGGTCCCTGTGGAGCCGAACGAGGTCTCAGTACCTGCTCGAGGGCGAGGAACATGAAGAGGTGGGCGACGACGCGGACCGTCTTCGACCAACTCATGGCTGGCGCTCGACAGCACGAGGAGGAAGTGAGAGTTCGACTCACTCGAACCAGAGCCGCCGCAGCAACCGCTTGACCCTTTCCTCCCGCACCATCCACTCGACCTCGCCCGGCTCGCCCTTCTCGAGCCCCCACAGCGCTGCGCCCTCCTCCCCTCCCGCCGCGCCCGCCCTCGCACTCGAGGCCGCACTCGCCACCGGCGCCGGCGCCGCCGGGCCCCTCGCCCTCTCGCGCGCGAGCTCGCTCACGACGCTCGCGCACGCGCGGGGCTGCGACTCGCCGCTGAAGCCGACCTTCCACACGCTGCTGCCGAGGTCGAGCACGACGCGGTCCTCGGTGCCGTACAGCGAGTGGCGCGAGCGGAGCGAGGTCGTGTAGTGGGGCGAGGCGGCGGTCGACGCGGCGAGGAGCGCGGCCGAGGAGGAGGAGGAGGGGCCGGCGGGGGTCGGGGGCGCGGCTGGGGCGTTGGCGGACCGGGTCGTGGTGCCCGAGGTGCTGTAGGTGCCCGCTGGTGCTGCTGTTATCGAGCGCGACTTGGACCGGGACGCGGTTGGCGAGGTTGAGGGAGCGAGAGATGAAGTCGACGAGGGGGCGAACGACGCGCGAGGCGGCGGCGGGTCCATGTAGAGCGCCTTGCAGTCGAGTATAGGGCTCTACTGCAGCGGCTACGCGCTCGTTCAGCAGGCGGACGAGGCGAGATGAGCGAGAAGAAGGCGGCGCGCCGCTCTCGTCTTGACCGACCGCGACGAGCGTTCAATCTCGAAGCTTTCGACCGTACACGCAGCTCACGAGCGATACACTGCTCTCACACAGCCCGGAGAGTGTACAAAGCGGGCCATTGCGGGTTCCCTACAAGCTCGTCCTCCTCGCCCTCCTCCACCTCGAGCAACAAGCTCTCGCGGCTCCCGCTCAACGACGGATAGGCGGACGCCCCGCACCGCCGCGCGCCGGACCGCCCCGCCGACTCTGCGCACGCATGATGGTCGCGCGGCCACGTGCGCTTCCAATGCCGCGACCCTTGAGGCCCGTCGCGCCGACGCCGCGCTTGAACCTGCAGAAGTACGAGGCGAGCGAGTCAGTCTCAGGACTACAGCTGGGAGTAGAGCTGCAGGTGCGCTCGTGTGCACCTTGTGGCTCAGTTAGCTGGAAGAGAGAGAGACTGGCGACGCACATGGGAGCCTGCGAGAGCATGTCGGGCACGACGTAGAACCGCACCGACGCGCCGCGAATGTAGACCTGCGCGTAACCGCCGTCAAGTTAGCTCGGTTACTCCTGAGGAGCAGGCAGAGCAGTCTAGGAGAGCGCGGACGCACCTGGTCGAGCTGGGTGACACGGCCGTCGCGGTGGGTGACGGTGCAGTTGGTGAGCGAGACCGAGAGCGAGTCCTCGGCTGCGCGCAGGTGCGAGAGATGGTCAGTGGTGATCCTTGGCTCGGACGAATGTGCTGCGCGGGCTCGGCCTTGCGCGCGAGAGGGAGGAGGGAGCCGAGTGGGTCGAGGAGGAGAGGGGCGGAGGAGCGAGGACGAGCATCGCCTGTGGGAGCTCGCCTGCGCGTCTAGGACCCGCCAGAGCACTCCTGAGCTCGCCCATGGACCGCTCTGCCCAGCCCGCTGCCCGCTTGCGCCGCCCTCGAGTTCATCGCCCCGCCCAACCTTGTCCACCTCGCCCCTCGCCGTCTCGCTCGCTCGTGGCCGAGCGCGCGCCGCAGACCTGCCCAGGAGAGGTGCGAGAGAAAGGGGAGCGCACCGTCGTACAGCTTGCCGCGGTAGACCTGGCCAGTCTTGAGCTCGAGGGTGATTACGTGCCCGAGCGACTCGTGCAAGAGGCGGATGGGCGTTCCGAGGTTGGCCATGGTGCTGAGGTGTGCGGGAACAGGCGGGCGAGTAGTGCTGGCCCGGGACTGAGCGTGTGCGGGGACGAGCGACGAGCGACAACCGGCTCGCCTCCTCCTCGTCCCTCTCTCCTCCGTCCACGCTCACGGCTCACGCTCGCCGGCACCTGGCGCTCGGGCAGAGTGCTCTATCGCTCTCATGCGCTCTTGTCGAGCGCGCCAGTCTCGGCCGCGGTCACTGGCTTCCTCTGCTTCCTGCGTCTCGCCAGCTCGTTCGTTCGCGAGCGATCCTCGAGCCATGGTTCCGAGTGCACGCACGCTCTCTGCGCTCGACCACCTCGAGGACCCTCTCTGCTGCAACCGGCCGGCCGACTCGCTCGCCGCCGTCGCCTACACGCTGCTGTCCCTCGACTCGCGCCTGCGCTGTCCTCGAGTCGAGCTCTCGCGCTACCGCAAACTGCGAGCTGCGGCGAGCGGTTTGACCGCGAGCGGGACTTGACACGTCGAGGATCGGGACCGCGCGGCGGGCTAGAAGCGGCGCAGCAGGACGAGGAGGCTCGTCCGTCCTCTGGCGACGACGCCCAGGCTCGCGCCGAGCAGAGCTGATGCGTGGCGAGCCGCAGCTTGACGCTATCTCGAGACGTGTTCAGCTGGCGAGAGACGAGAGACGAGCGCTGTCAGAGATGAGCGGGCGATGGCAGCTGCTCTCGAGCCCTCGAAAGCCTGTCGCCAGCGCCGCTCATGCTTCGAATCGTGGCGCAAGCTCACAAAGCAGCTCTCGGTACGTCTCTCGAGTCGAGAGGCGAGAGATAGAGAGCGCGACGGCCGAGAACAAGGGACCTTGCACGCCCGACCCTCCTCGCGCCGAGACCTCTCTCGAGTCGAGCCCTCGCCCGACGTCCCGCCGCACCGCACCGCTCCTCACGCCCCGCCGCCCTCGACGCTCGCTCGCGCCCTGGCGAGGATGTGGGCGTTGACGACCGCGTTGCCGAGGACCTCCCTCGCGCGGCGGTACTCGCCCGTCAGGTCGCCGAGCGCGAGGAGCGCGACGCGCAGCTCGGCGTCGAACGCCGCCCGCCACTCGAGCGCGTCGCACGCTGCGCCCGTGACGACGATGCCCCTCGCCTCGGCGGCTCGGACGACGGCGACGAGGCCCGCCTCGGAGCAGCTGTCCGGGTACTGCGGCTCGACCCAGTTGTCCCACATGGGCCAGTGCGGGTAGCCCGCCTGGTCCTCGAAGGGTGGAAGGACGCCGCGCATCTCCTCCATGGTGTGGCCTCGGGCCGAGTAGACGTGGTGGAGCTCGAGGGTGACGAGGTTGGGGAGGTTGGTCGGACTGGCGAGGAGGGTGAAAAAGAAGCTGTCGGGGATGGGCTCGACATCGTCGAAGGAGAGGTGCTGGAGCTTGTCGAGGACCAGGAGGGCGGCGAGCCCGGACGGCTGGTGGACGTCGAGCGCGCCGTAGCCGAGGCTGAGCCGCTCGAGCCGCTCGAAGCGGGCGAGGATGGCGGTGACCTCGATAGGCGACGGCCGGTCGCCATGCATAAAGCCGAACCGGTTGATGAGCGACAGGCGGCGCAGGTCGACGGGTGCGGTCGAGAGAGCGCAAGCTCGACGAGGTTGGGCGCCATCTGGTCGAGCGCGGGGCATGCCCAAGGATTCGCGTTCGACGACGGACCCGAGCTGAGGACGAGGCGCGTGAGGCACTGGAAGGTCGGTGGGACGGACATGACGGGCAGGATCGGCTGATCGACGGCCAGCTCGTGCAGGGCGAGGTCGGCGAGACGAGGCAGGCACGAGAGGCGCTGCACCCAGTCGCCGGCGTCGCACTCGGGCGGTACGAGTGGTACAAAGCCCATCGAGAACTCGAGGGTCGTGAGCGACGACAAGGACCGCGACGCGTCCTGGTCGAGGAAGACGACGTCGAGGAGCGCCGGGTCGAAATCGGCAGTCTTGAGCGACTCGAGGTTCGACAGGCGCGGAACGAGTGTCGCAAACTCGACGGGCGTGACAATCTTGCGCAGGTTGGGGTCGCCGGGTAAATACCCTGTCCGGTGGCCCTTGTTGCTGCCGTCGGCCTCGAACTCGTTCTGGTAGGCCGCCTCGATCTCCAGGTGCCGCACCAGCTCAGCGCAGGTGCTGGAACCCACGCCGTGCGGAGGAACAGCTTGAGCGCCTCGTACTTGCGGAGCTTGACGCGACGGTACAAGACGGCGCGCTGGAACGGCAGGAGGCGGCGGCAGATGGGTCGACGCGCGTTCGGCCGATTGGCCCAATGCTCGTACGCGAGGCTGAAGATGGTGCCGAGGAGCTCGTTTGACAGGCGGAGGAGGGGAGGAGGGGAGGTCGAGTTCGGGGAGGACGACGAGCTGATGAGGAGCTGCAGGTGTGGGAGAGGGTCAGCGTGCACAAAAGGAGTGGGAGGGCGTGCAGACGCACCTCGTCGTTCGTCTTGACGACCTGCACAGGTATCTTGAGCGAGTACAGAAGAGCGAGCGAGGTGGACGAGAACGAAGGAGGCGAGCGCGACGCGAGTCGCTCGCTCGCCGACGCAGCGTGGCTCACGCTCAAATACCGCTCGAACGAGGCACAGCGTTCTGTGAGGACCCGCGAGTGAAAGAACAAGAGCTCATTACGCGATGCGAGTCTACAAAAAAGAAGTCTAAAGAGGCTCGCCGACGAGGAACGGATCCGGCGGCCCTTTCTCCCTCGCGAACGGGCCCGAGACGACAGGGAAACACAACAGCGACAGCCCACACACACGCACAGACACACGACCTTGAACTTTGCCGCGTCCGTCTACACCGACCCGACCATAGCGTCGCCGTCGAGCTTCTCGTCGCTCGGCGTGATCGAGCCCTGCGGCCGGAACTCGCGGCGCGCGAGGTGCTCGTAGCCCGGGACACGGCCCTCGAGCACGTCCTCGGCGAGGACGGCCTCGGCGATGAGCGAGTCGCGGTTGGGGAAGAGCTGCGCGCGAGAGAGTCCAGGTCAGGCGCGTTCTCGGATCGAGGGAGGTCGGGCGAGATGGGGCGTACCTTGGACAGGCCCACATGAACGGAGCCGGCGATCAAGATGCCAAAGATGTCGGCCATGCAGTCTGCGCGATGCGGCCGAGAGAGTCAGTCGGCGCTCGGCGAGGGAGGGAGAGGGGAGGAGAGGGACACACAGATGTACTTGGCGTTGCCGATTTCGACGCTCGAGTTGAGGGCGTTGATCATGCCGGGCAAGTTGGGCGGAATGCTGACGAGGAGGGCGCCGAGCGCGGGGAGGTTGAAGCCGTAGGTGTAGCTGCGCGAGGCGAGGAGAGTCAGGGACCGTGCGCGGGTGTCGAGGCTCTGCAAGCGCTCAGGCGACGGCGATGCGAGGGTCACGAGAGAGGGACGTACCGGTAGAGGCCACGACCGTAGTTGTAGAGCTCGGGCACGTTGTACTTGCTCTTCTTGACGAGGAAGAAGTCCGAGCAGAGGATGGCGGCGATGGGCGCCAGGACGATCGAGTACCTGCCATTGCGACGTGGTCCTTGTCAGTCCTCGTTCAGGGACTCGTGAAAAGAGTCGTCGTGGGAGAGGAGAAGAGGGCAGGAGGACGCACGAGGACATGAAGCTGATGAACGAGCCCGCCGACGACAGGACCTTCCACGGCGCGAACGCCCACACGCCGATGATGACGGCGAACATCTGCCCGCGGAAGATGTTGACCCACTTGGGGAAGAGCGAGGCGAGGTCGTTGGCCGACGAGATCGAGCTGTGGGCCGGCGGGAGACGAGGAGAGGAGGGTCAGTGGGTGGACGGACAAGGGAAGCGACGGCGGCTCGAGGCGCTCGGGACTCGGACGGCGCTCGAGAGGATAGCAAAGAGGTGTGCGAGGGGAAAGAGTGGCGAGGGAGAGAGAGGTTGCGGGTGGAGGAGGGGAGGCAAGGGAGACGGGACGAACTTGGCGGTGATGTTGGTGGTCATGTTGCCGAGCGCCCAAGCGGCCGAGCAGAAGAAGGCTGCGGCACGCCCACCCTTCGACTCGAGCCACCCGCCGTTCTCGATGAGGTCGAACGGCTGGAAAGTCGCGACGCCGTCGTACCGAGGGATGACGGTCGTCATGTTGGCGGCGACGGCGCCGAACAGGGCGCAGATGGTCCACATGGCGGGGACGAAGAGCATCTGGAGCCAGGCGGCCGTCTCCTTCCTGCTGTACCGAGAGAAGTCGCCGATGTTGCACGCCATGGCTGTCGCAGGGACGACGAGGTCAGTCCGGGTTGCGGGCGCAAAGGCGGCGCAGACGACATGGAGCGGCAGGACGCACTCGACCACGTTCCCATGCACGCCGTTACCGCAGTCATGAAGGCGTACCAGCCGTCGAGGCCGTGTAGCTTGGACGGCTCGCGCATGACCTCGGACGCGCGGTCGCCGGCCTGGTGGATCGTCCAGCCCATCATGGCGATGGCGACGATCGGGAGCGTGATGGCCTTGACGAGGAAGATGGGGCGGAGCTTGCGAGGGTGGATGAGCGTGAACGGGAACTGTGAACGGCGAGGAAGGAGAGGGTGAGTTCGGCTGCCGCGGCGACTTGGGCCCGAGTGGGTTGAGGAACCGTGCGGCTCACCTGGAAGAGCCAGAAAAGGAAGAAGCAGAGCATGCTGGAGCTGTCGACGCCGGCCGACTCGGGCAGGGTGTTCTTCAGGTTGGCGAACGAGGGCCAGATGGCGGTGAGGCAGATCTTGACGCCCGTGCCGCCCTGGTACGTGCTGCAGGCGACGAGCGGTCAGGATACTCGCTCATGGACCGTAGAGAGAGAGAGCGAGGAACGAGGCGAGGGTAGAGAGGTGAGGGAAGGGGGAGGGAGGAGGAAAGGGGAGGGAGGACTCGGCGGCGCGACGCACTTGATGGAGAACCAGAACCAGGCGATGACCATGCGCGAGACGACAGCGAAGCGCGACAGGTGGTACCCGTAGGCGGCGCGGGAGCTGATGGAGAAGGGCACGTGAAGACGAGCGCCGATGATACCCTGCGAGGGAGGACAGAGCGCGCGTCAGTGACGGTCCCCGGGCTCGAGCTGCTCTGTGCGGTTCGCGCCAGTCTCGCCGACCTCGAAAGGAGGCGGCTGACGCTCGAAATGATGACGTTGAGGAGGCAGGAGAGGGCGAAACGAGCCGGGAGGAGGGGGAAGAGGACGAGGATCGAGGGACGGTCGACGCACGTTGAAGACGATGACGACGCAGAGCAAGACACCGCCCGTGAAGGTTGCCAAAAGACCCTGCCACCTGTGCGCCGGGATGAGGGTCAGTGCCGCGAACGAGAGACCGAGAGAGGGAACGGCGATGGCGACGCACCAAGTGAGCCCGAGGGACACGAACGACGAGATCTGCGACCACGAGCCAGCGTTGATCAAGTCGCTGAACCAGTAGCTGTAGACGTGGGCGGGCGCAAGAAGGTCAGTCGTCGACTCGCGGCACAGGTCGGCAACGCGATGGCGAGACGAGGGGGAGGGAGAGAGGAACCGGCTGACTCACGCCGCAAAGGTCGCGCTCGTCCACGACTGCTCCTCAACCGGTACAGGCTCCATGTCTGCAGCAGCGCATGGCGACCAGAGTGTGGTGGGCGACGCGGAGGAGGGGCAGAGGGGGAGTCGAGCTGGGATCAGCGATGATCCTGAATCACGCCGCCGCGACCGCTCGAGCAGACGAGAGCGCACCGTGGTTCGACCATTGGTGCTCGGGCGTGAACTGCAGGCGGTGCAGGCCCCGTCAGGGGGGCGTTCGAGGGGGGGAGAGGGAAGCGAGGCGAGGGACGCACGGCGCTCTCAGGCTTCGGCAGCACCCAGCCAGACAGGTGCTTCTTGGCGCTGAGGTCGGCCTTGGTGCGTGCGAGACGAGACGCCATGGCGCTAGTCGGGATAGCGAGTGGTGAAGTGAGAGAGAGAGCGAGGAGCAAGGACGAGCGAGAGCAAGGGGTCGAGGAAAGAGCAGCCGGCCGCGCCTATCTTGCCCTACCCCGCGCTCGGTTTGTGCCAGGCACGAGTCGAGGCTCTCAGTCGTCGGCCTCGACGCCGCATGGTCAAAGCGCTAACGGCGGGGGGAGGAATCGTCGGTCAGTGCTTGGCAGGACCTTCCCAAGTTCGCGCGCTGCTTGCTCCCATGGCTCTCTAGAGGGTCCAGCAGCTCTCTGTGGCCTGCGGCAGGTGCATGATAGCGGCGATTCGGCGAGGGCGCGGGTGGAGCGGACGAGCCGGGCGGGATAAAACCGCAATCGCATTCCGGAGGCTCGCCCGATACGGCGCAGCGCGAGGGGCGGCCCGTCCTCGCTCGAGACTCACGCGACACTGCGCTCGCTCGCAGCCACGCACACGAGGAGAAGAGAGCGCAGCTTCATTGCCGGACCTTGGTCTTCTTGCCCGAGGACGACGACGCCTTGCCGCCCGCCGCCTCGCCCTCCCTCGCGCGCTTCTTCTCCTTCTTCTGCGCCCGCGCTGCGCCCGTCGCGGGGAACTCGGCGACGAGCTTGTCTCGTGCGGCGCGCAGGATGCGCTTCTCGCCCACGCGCACGATCAGGGCCATCCGCTTGCGCAGAGGGAGCACGGCCGAGTCGACCTGCTTGAGAGCCGCTTCGTCGTCCTGCGCAGGGCTCGACCCGATCGTCAGTAACCGCCACTCGCAATGAGAGGCACTGCTCGTGAAAGGAAGATAGGCGCGACGAGAGCGGATGGGCCGCAGTGGCGGCGAGATAGGGCGGGAGAGGAGGGGTGACCCGTCGACGAGCGCGAGCGCGCGCGCGCGCGGCCGTCGCGGCGGCGTCGGGCGCGCAGAGGCCGACCGCCGACACGCAGTACTCGGGCAGAGAGAAAGAGGGGACGCACCTCGATGCTGGTCGAGTACTCGCTCAGGCGGTGGTCGAGGATCTTGCGGGCCCACTCTGCCGTGGCCGGGTCGACCTTTGGCTTGGGCGGCGACTCCTTCTTCTGCGCCTTGGCGTAGTCGGCCTCGTCGAGGAGGAACGTGCGGATGGCCATGATGAGCTCGTCGGGCAGCTTGTGGTCGGTCTCGATCGCGTAGGTGCTGCACGAGGGGGAGGGTCGGGACGGGGCGAGTCAATTCTCCTTCTCTGGCGTCGACGGACCGCCTACTCGACACGGTCGGCAAAAGGTGGGCAGGACATGGGGTGCGAACGGACGTGGGAGGGAAGTCGGGACTCACTCGTCGACGCCGACCTCGAGCAGCCACTCTGCCCTCGCCTCGCGCTCCTCCTCGCTCAGGCCCGCCGCCGCGCCGACCAAGTCGACGACCGTCTCGAGCCCGATCTCGACCAAGTCGGCGTCGTTGAACTCGTCGACGTGGCCGTACCGCCGCAAGAGGTCCGAGTTGGGCGGGTCGGCGTACGTGTTGAAGATCTGGGCGCCGGCAGGGATGCGCTGCGTCGACATCATGTTGAGCGTCGCCGGCTCGTAGAAGAGGCGTGCCTGTGCAACGAGGAAAGAGTGTCAGGGTGCTCGGACCGTGTGAAAGGGGAACGAGAGAGAGGCAAGAGTCGACGCACGTTGTCGGACCCGCTCTTGGCGTTGAGGATGTCGGCGAACGGGACCATGGCGACGTCTGCGACGTCCTCTCGCTCTTCTTCCTCGTCGTCCTCGTCGTCGCTGTCCTCCTCGTCCTCGTTCTCGTCCTTCGAGTCGACGTGGAAGCTCCGGCTCAGGACGAGGCTGCCCATCCGGTGGAACAGCTCGGCCGTGTACTCGTCGGCGTTGCCGAACACGTCCTCGTGCTCCTTGACGAACGCCTTGACTGTGTCCTCGTACTCCTCGTCGGCCTCGTCGCGCCCGACTTTGGTCAGGACATTGCTGCCCTTGAGCTCGTCGAGCTCGTCGGGCGACCAGTGCATGAGGGCGTCGAACCGGGTCGGGAGGAGCGCAAAGTAGGGCGTCCAGGTCGACGTGCGGAGGTACTCGCGCATCATGCTGAGGATGAGGGGCGTCCAGCCGCCGAGCGAGGACCAGGCGTCGGGCGGGAGGAGCGACTGGAGCGACGCGGTCGCGGTCGTGAGGAGGATGTTGCGCGGGATTGAAAAGAGGAGTGTGTCGGCCTGTGGAAGCGACGAGTCAGTCGGGCGGCCCCTGTAAGGCTGTCATCGCTCGTCGACAAGGAGCGACGAGTTGGGCGAGGAGGTCAAGCGCACCTCGATGTCCTCGCCGGCGATGGCGCCACGACCCATACCCTCGCAGTCTTCCTTGAGCTGCACTGCCGGGTGCACCGTGCCGCCCGCCGCCTTGAACCACTCGAGGAAAGTCGCCTCGGCCGGGGTCGAGGTCGCCATACTTGCTGCGCGACTGGAGGTGCTTGACGGCGATACAGGGGCTGCAGGGCCGGCAAAAAGTGGCTGAGAACGCGTGCGTAGCAGGACGCAGAAGCTCGTGGCGGGACGAGAGCGTAGAGCAAGCGCGAACAGCGAGCGAGGCGGTGAAGGCTAGCTCAGGCGGACGAGGGAGCTCGTACTCTCGGCGAGAGGCTTCTGCGAGTGCGCTTTCGCATTTCCTATTCTCACAGAGCGGCAGGGGATGTGCAGCGAGCGACAACTCGCTAGCGCTCAAGCCTCGCCTTCTCTCGAGCCGAACCGCCAGAAACTCGAGTCTCTCGCACCGCGCTAGAACTGCAACAAGCTACGCGCCGGTACCCGCACGAATGAGGTCGAGGAAAGACGCCTTGGACAGACTCGTCACTGCGCGCGAAAGAGAGAGAGAGTTAGTGAGGGAGAACGAGGAGAACAGGAACGGCTGCCGCAGCTCGCCGTCCTCGTGCTCGTCGGCAGTCCCGGTTGCGGCGAAAGGAGAGAGACTCACGAGCATCGTTCTTGCCGCGAGCGCCGAGAACGTTTGGCCTGCGGCTGAGCCCGCCCGTCGGGTTGGTCGCCGGCCCGGTGGCGCCCTCCTTGACGCCGACCTTGACGGCGAGCTTCTTGCGCTTCTCCTGCTCCTCGACGTCCTTGTCCTTGCCGACCGTGCCCTGCGCCGCGCCAATCGCGTTGAACAGGCGCACGACACCGCGCTGGGCGAGTTTCCGCAGGCGCTTCTCGCGCTCGGCGCCCGTCTCGTTGTCCTCGGCCTCGAGCTTGCCGCCGCGCTTGGCCGCCTCGAACTGGCGCGCGCTCGCGCTGTCCCACTGCGAGAACGGGAGCGGCGGGCGCGGTCCCCACCCGCCGATGACGTCGCGGACGTGGCCGCGCGCGAGGTGCTGCGCCTTGGTGTCGCGGAGGACGGAGCGCGCGCGGCGCTCGAGGCGGAGCGTCGCCGCCGAGGGAGGGGCGTGCTTCGGGACCGGGTTGGACGCGGTCTGGGGCAGAGACAGGAGGTGCTGGAGCGAGGTCGAGAAGTCGGTCGCGGTCGCCGGGCGGAGGGTCGTGTGCTTGAGCTCTGCGAGCAGGAGGACGAGCTCGTCAGTGAGTCGGCCCAGGGAAACTCGAGAGAGTGAACGAGAAAGTTGGACGCACTCTTGGCTGGCCGGTCTTGGTCGTCGTCCATCATGCCGCGGATGGCCTCCTCGTCGTCCTCGTCGTCGCCCTCGCCCTCTGTCTCGTCGTCGCTGCCGGCCGAGAAGTCCTCCTCGGTGTCCGCATCATCTGCGCTGTCCTCGTCCTCGTTGTCGTCGTCCTCGCCCTCGCTCGTGGGGACGCGGACGGGCGCGTCCGAGGGCTGTTGGCCGGGCGCGACGGGCTGCTCCTCGACGACCGGGTCGACGGCTGCGCGAGGGCGCTTCTTGAGGATCGATCTGGGCTGTGCGGCAGCCATGCTAGCGGTGCTGGGGCGCGTGGGGGGTAGCTGGAGCGGAGCGAGATGAGGTCGCGCCCGCTCCAACTTCGACCAAGCTCGGCTTCGGAGGCGGTGCACGAGCGAGTCTCTCTCGGCTTGCGCTGCTCTGGAGAATACATGCTCGAGTTGCAGACTATCTAGAGAGCTACACAGAGGCCGCGCAAGCTCTAGCAAAAGCGGCTGGCGGCCGCGAGAGGCGGCCGAAGGTGTTCGAGGTGGGGCCGCAGCCTCGCGCGACCGTCTCGACGGCCGGCAACGACCGCCGGCGGTGTCGCAGATGGCTCGAGAGGAGCGACGAGTACTCAGGTACGGAATGTCGAGAGCGTTGAGCTCAGAGAGGGCGCCGGACGACTCAGGTCATGCCGGGAGGAGGCGAGCCCTTGACCGGCACCGTTCTGCAGACGGCGCAGCGAGGTCAGCTTCTCGCTGAAGGCGGCGGCAGACTAGAGAGAGGGAACAGGAGGACGCACTGTGCAGCTTCGACGTCGGCGGGGACGCCGAGGAGCCCGCCTCGAGGAAGACGACCACCGGCGTTGACGGTCGGGGTCACCTCGGTGCACTGGCGGCCGAGCTGCATAAAGGTGCGGACAAAGGGCAGGCAGTCGACTGCGCGCTTGTCGGCGTTGTAGAGGCAGGTGTACTGAGCGATCTGTGGGGGAGAGTGCGAGGTGAGATGAGGACGGAGGGAGGAGGGGGAGAGAGACTCGCACCTGGAAGTACTCGGCCTTGGGCTCGAGCGGTGGATGGGGTCGACCGAGCATGGCTGCAGGGCGAGATCGAGCACTGCGGCGTTGCCGAGCGGAGCCGGACGAGGAGCGGGCGGCGGTGGCTCGACCGGCGGAAGCGTGGCAGCAGCAAGCTCGCACTCCTCTCCCTCCCCACCCACCCGTCCCGTGAGTCCCTGCGCACGCCAGCCGTCTCGATCGAACGACAGCTCACCTTTGCCCCGTTCCGTCTTTGTACCGCCGCCCCCCGTCGTCTCGTCGCGCTCCTGCTCGTCCGCGACTTTTCCAGCCTCTCAACCCTCCCCCAACCTCCCCTCTTCTCAACAGCCAAGATGGTCTACAAGGTGTACGTGACGTCCTCTGTCTGTTCCGCCTTTCGAGAACCGCACTGACCCTCAACTCGCACCGCGCAGCGCCGACATGTGAGCCTCGCTCCTCGCCCCCACGTTGCTCCCCCTCTCGGGCCGCCGCTCTTCAACCTCGCCTGCGTGCTGACTTTCGGTCGCCCTCGTCACGCCGCACAGTTCCCTCGCTGCCTGGGGCCGCAAGGAGATCGTCATCGCCGAGAACGAGATGCCCGGTCTCATGTGCGTCTCCCTCCTCCCTCTCGCCGCATCTCTAGATCGTTCGTCTCTCTGACGCTTCGATCCGGCACACAGGTACCTCCGCAAGCAGTACGGCCCGTCGCAGCCGCTCAAGGGCGCCCGCAGTGCGTTTCGACCTCTCTACTCGAGCCTTCCTAAGCGCGCACTCTTGACATCTCTCCTCCCTCAGTTGTCGGCTGCCTCCACATGACCATCCAGACGTGCGTCGAGCCTCTCGTGCCCTATACGGCGAGCGTATCTGACGACCATGTTGCCCCGCAACAGCGCCGTCCTCATCGAGACCCTCACCGCTCTCGGTGCCCAGGTTACCTGGTCGTCGTGCAACGTGCGTCCTGCTCGTCCAGCTCGGTTGTCGACGTCCTACTGACGTCCTGTGCCTCTCTACAGATCTTCTCGACCCAGGACCAGGCCGCTGCCGCCATTGCCGCGACCGGCGTCCCCGTCTTTGCCTGGAAGGGCGAGACCGAGGAGGAGTACCTCTGGTGCGTCCCTCGCTCTGTCTCCTCGTCTCGGTGACGTCTTATTGACGCTCGTCGGTTCTGCAGGTGCATCGACCAGTCGATCAAGTCGTTCCCGAACGGCGAGGCCGCCAACATGATCCTCGACGACGGCGGTGACCTCACCGCGCTCGTCCACGAGAAGTACCCCGAGCTCCTCGCCGGTGCGTCTCCTGCGCTCTCCGACATTGTCGACTGTGAACTGAAGCTTGAGGCCTCGTCGCGCAGGCATCAACGGCGTCTCGGAGGAGACCACCACCGGCGTCCACCACCTCTACAAGCTCCACAAGGAGGGCAAGCTCAAGATCCCGGCCATCAACGTCAACGAGTGCGTCCTGACGTCTTTCTTTCCATGGCAAATCCCGAGGACTGACTCATTCTCGTCCTCGAACAGCTCGGTCACCAAGTCGAAGTTCGACAACCTCTACGGCTGCCGCGAGTCGCTCGTCGACGGCATCAAGCGTGCCACCGACGTCATGCTCGCCGGCAAGGTCGCCATCGTCGCCGGATACGGTGACGTCGGCAAGGGCGTGCGTCCCCTCTTCCTCGTCCTCCTCGTCTCGCCCGACCGCGCACTGACCTCCTCTCCTGCACCCTCTCCCCTCTCGCTCTCTCGCAGTGCGCCGAGTCGCTCCGCTCGTACGGCTCGCGTGTCATCATCACCGAGATCGACCCGATCAACGCTCTGCAGGCCGCCATGGCCGGCTTCGAGGTCACCACGATGGAGGACGCCGCTCCTCAGGGCAACATCTTCGTCACGACCACCGGCTGCCGCGACATCATCCGTGCCGAGCACTTCGAGGTCATGCCCGAGGACGCCATTGTCTGCAAGTGAGTCGGCCCGCTTCCTCTTCGACCTCCTCCCGGCCAATCCCGAGCGGGCCTCTCGAGGTCTTTCCTCCTCGCCGCCTACCTTCCGCCCTCTCAGGCACTCTCAAGGAGATGTCTGCGAGTCGGCGCGCCGCCGCTGCGGCAGCGAAAGCGCCGGGAACGTGGTCGCCAATTTTCGACGTACCCGGACCGCTCCTCGCCTCGAGCCTCGAGCAGGCCTCGACGCGGCTTCAGGCGCCTCGCGTGCACTCTGTGCATCGTCTACGGTGTCTGAGCTGCGCCGCAGGCGCCGGGACCGTGTCGTCGGCGCCGACCGGCCCCCCCGACCTTCCCAGACCTCCAGACGGTTTCTCGGCATCGCAGGACCTTGAACTGACCGCCCACCTCTTCCTCCTCTAATAGCATCGGACATTTTGATTGCGGCGAGTCTTTGCTCGCAAATTAAAGCAGTCCTCGCGTCGCTGCGGCTCGAGCGGCGGCGGCGGCGGCGACGACGGGCCCTGGCTCGTCGTGCACCGCCGTCTCTGTCGCTCGGCCTCTGTCTCTCGCACTCTGTAAGCTCGTACTGACTCTCTGTACCTGTCCATTCCCCCTTGTCCCTCGTACCGTCCTCGCCGTCGTCGTCGTCCTTCCCACCTCGCAGAGATCGACATCGCGTGGCTCAAGGCCAACGCCGCCGAGTGCATCAACGTCAAGCCCCAGGTCGACCGCTACACGATGAAGTCGGGCCGCCACATCATCCTCCTCGCCGAGGGCCGCCTCGTCAACCTCGGGTCCGTCGCCTCGTCACCTCGTCGTCGTCGACCGGCCCTGACTCGCCTCTTCCGTTCCGCAGCTGCGCCACTGGCCACCCGTCGTGGGTCATGTCGTGCTCGTTCACCAACCAGATGAGTCCTCCAGCTCAACGAGCGAGCGAGAGCAAGAGCCGTGGTCGTGGCCGCGCGTTGGGCGCCGGCGCGGCCCGCCTTCTTCCTTCTCGTTCGCCTGACACCTCCCTCGCACGTCCTGACGCCTCTACCCGCCAGTAAGTGCTCGCGCAAATGGCCCTCTGGCCCGACAACTCAAAGTACCCGCTCGGCGTTCACGTCCTGCCGAAGGAGCTTGACGAGGAGGTGCGTCGCGCGAGCTCTCCTCGCCCTCCCGCCGCCTCCTGACCCTCTTTCTCGTCCACAGGTCGCCCGCGCTCACCTCCAGAGCCTCAACGTCCGCCTGTGAGTGTCCTGCACGCGTTATCGACGTCGAGCACGTCCACTGACCCGATCGAGCCCGTCCGCAGCACCAAGCTCACCTCGGTCCAGGCCGACTACCTCGGCCTCCCCGAGAACGGCCCGTACAAGTCGAACCACTGTACGTGCCGCCGTCGACATCTCAGCCGTTCCTCACTGACCGTCGAACCCCTCGCAGACCGCTACTAAGCGTCGTCGCCTTCTCGCGGCCTTTCCTCCTTCGCTTTCTTCTCTCCGGGTCCCAAGTCGGTTTCGCACGGTGGTCCACGTCCACGTTGTCCCCTCGGGGAGAGCGCCGGCGTGCGGCTAAAAGAACCCGAGGTCCTCAACGGCCTCGCTCCTCCCTTCCTCCCTTTTGATACCCTCTCTCCCTCCCTCGTTCTGTACCCCTCCCTCGCATCGAGTCGAGCATCGCGAGCTCGCTAGCAGTCGTGGAATGACATCAACTGTTCCCCAAACTTTGCGGCCGCGCGCGAGCCAACTCGAGGAGAAAGAGAGCTTGCGAGGAACTCGGCCGAGGAGGAAGGTTGGGTCGGGAGTGAGGCAAGAAGCTGCTCTCTCGTGCTCCCGCACACTACGAGGGCGTGCTGCGCTGCCTGCGCATGCGCGCGCTTGAAAGTTGGAGACAAAGCGACTCGAGCCCTGACCTCGCGCTCGCGCTCACGCTCTCTTGTCCTCGTCCACCTTGCTCGCTCTTCTCAACTCGCTCAAGGGACCTGTGCAGCGCTTCAAGATGGACAACGAGGTGCGTCTGCGCGTCCTCTCGCCCTTCCCGCGCCCGCTGACCTCGTCCCCGTCCCCCACCAGATCTTCATCAGCGCGTCGTCACCAGATCACTCTCCGCCTTTCCCTCTGCTCCGCCTGCCGAACGAGCTCATCGACAAGGTGTTTGAGCACGCCTACGCGGACCAAGACGACCGCGTCCTCGGCCGCATGCCCGCCTGCCGCCGCCTCGCGCCCATCCAGCGCGCTCACCTGTACCGCCGCGTCGAGATCCACTCGCCCGACGAGTTTGCCCTGTTCCGCCGCACCGTCGTGACGACACCCGAGATCTGCAAGCTCGTCATGGACCTGTCCATCTTCGTCCGCGACGAGCACGACGGCTTGAGCGACCCGGACGAGGACGGCGAGGCGCTGTCGCCCGAGGACGTGGCCGCCAGCATCATCCCGCCGAGCGCCATAGCTGCGGTCCTTTCTCGCCTATCCCGTATCGAGGCCCTGAGGCTCGACGGGCTCCGATCGGCCCGCCTCGCCGTCGTCCTCAGCGAGACGGCGTCTCACTCGCTCGCCTCGATCAAGCGCCTGGTGCTTCAAAGCGCCGAGGGCGAGCCGGGCCACACCGGCAACGAGTACGACGCCGATGCCGAGCGGGCCTGGGTCGGGCAACTCGTTCGTCTGTCGGCCCTCGAGTTCCTGTCGGTCGCCCAGAACCGCACGGACGCACCAGTTCTGCCGGTCCTGCGGGTCCCGCTCACCCTCCCGCGAGTGACCCGCCTCTCTCTCAAGGGCACCATTGTCCAGGAGACCTGGAGGGGGCCGGACCTGCGCACGCTCGTGCCGCAGCTCGTCGACCTCGAGATGGCCGACTTCTCGCCCGTCATCTGGTTCGCCTCGCTCCTCAACACAGCTCCGACCGGTCTGCGCAAGCTGTCGATGAAGTCGGTCGGCGTGCCGGTCGACAGCGGAGCTGCGCACTCGATCCACGGTATCCTGCCGCGCTTCGACCAACTCGAGCACCTCGTGGTGTGCAACGGCGTCCTGTCGAAGGACCTCAACCTGCGCCTCCAGTGCCTGCGCAGCCTCGAGCACATCCGCTCGTTGCGCATTTTCGGGCCCATCGCCACCGACGAGCTCCTCGCCCACGTCCTCAAGGACGCGGGCCACCTGCCTCGCCTCGAGCGTCTCGGCCTGTCGCACATCGTCAGCAGCAAGGGCGGGCGAGTCGCCGACGTCGGCCGTGCAGCGACCTCATCGACCCGCTGCCGCTGGGAGCACTGGCCGATGTGCACCGGGTGGTTCGCTCCAGAGTACCCGAGCGGGTGCACCGAGGCGGGTCTGCGCCAGGCGATGACGGCCGCCGAGGCGAGGGGCATCGTCGTCGAGGGCACGACGCTCGAGGCGCTCGAGTGGCACGCCGCGTTCGAGGCCGAGCGGCGCGCGGCGCATCTCGCGCACGGCGACGAGCAGCGCGACCACCGGCTCGCGAGGCAGGTCCTCGGCGACGTCGTCGTTGACGAGCACCTCGTCGCTCGCGCGACGTCGGGCGTCACGGGCGTCGCGGTGGCCGGCGAAGCCGTGGAGGACGACGTCGTGTGAGCGTCGCACAGATGGACGATGAGGACTTGGAGGGCGGCTTTGCGAGACGAGGTCCGTGCGGGCAATGTTCTGTTTCTTTCCCCTCTCTCTCTCAGTCCCTTTCTCGAGAGTAGCAGAGATGGGTCTGTCGAGAGCAGGCCCGAGCCTCGTCGCGACGGTCGTTTTTCCGCGAGGAGCTCGCGAGCGAGAGAGGAACGAGCGCAAGAACAGCTCTTCGCCCGCAGCCTGGGCTGGTTGCTCTTCCTCCTCTAATAGCATCGGCACTTCGATTGCGGCGAGTCTTTCCTCGCAAATTAAAGCAGTCCTCGCGTCGCTGCGGCTCGAGCGGCGGCGGCGGCGGCGACGACGGGCCCTGGCTCGTCGTGCACCGCCGTCTCTGTCGCTCGGCCTCTGTCTCTCGCACTCTGTGAGCTCGTACTGACTCTCTGTACCTGTCCATTCCCCCTTGTCCCTCGTGTCGTCCTCGCCGTCGTCGTCGTCCTTCCCGCCTCACAGAGATCGACATCGCGTGGCTCAAGGCCAACGCCTCCAAGGCGAACTTGTAAGGCGAACTTGAGAAGGTCAAGCTGAGCGTCGACCGCGCGCACGGCCGGGGCCGATGTACCTGTCAGAGCGAGACGAGGAGCTACATACAGAGCGCATCGAGCGAGAGAGAAAGAGAGCCGGAAAAAGCACGCTGATCCGTCGAGTCGACGAGCGAGCAAGAAGGCCAAAGCGGGCGAGAGGAGACGACCCTTCTCTCGAACAGCGCGCCGCGACAGCTCGACACGAACAGCTACATCGTTGCACGATCTACAAAGACGAGCGAGGGCCCCACAGCTGCCCTCGACCCTGAGCCACGGCCGCTCACCCTCGGCTCGCGACCGAGCCCTTGAAGCTCTGCGCACTATGCAGCGGGTACCGGTCCTCCTCGCCCGCTCGCCGCTTGCCGAACTGCACCCAGCCGAGTGCACGAAGCACTGCGATAGATGAGAGAGAGAGAGACAGTGAGCGTGCCCTGAGAGCCAAGGGAGGGGGGAGGAAGAGAGAGAGAGAGAGAGAGAGAGAGAGAGAGAGAG
Organism: Rhodotorula graminis WP1; assembly: GCF_001329695.1. Taxonomy (NCBI): domain Eukaryota; kingdom Fungi; phylum Basidiomycota; class Microbotryomycetes; order Sporidiobolales; family Sporidiobolaceae; genus Rhodotorula; species Rhodotorula graminis. Next base: position 426,687 of record NW_017264936.1, read on the forward strand.
AGAGAGAGAAAGAGAGAGGGACGCACAGCCGAGGACCGCCAGCCCGACGACGATCGTGACGCACGCGCCGATAAAGCCAGACCCGACGCTCGTAAAGTGGCCGTCGGCGATGTCCTTGTACTTGGCGGCGAGGTCCTCGTACGACTGGGCGAGGGCGATTTCCGAGCATGCGGCGACCGAGCCGTTGTTGTTGCAGAGGTTGCACCACACCGTGTTGTTCGGGATGACGTGCGGCTGTAGGCGAGGCATGCGTGTGGGTCGGCTGGCTGAACTGAGACTGCCAAGAGAGAGAGAGAGAGACGAGGGACGACGCACCTGGAGGTTGCCCTGGAACGTGTCGAGGTCCATGTCGACGCTGTCGGTGCCGAACAGCGGGTAGTACGCGAGCGCGTCGCTCGTGTCGCTCCCGTTGCGGAACCCGAACCGGACGTCGAACCCGCTCGGGCCCGAGCCGCCATCGCGCAGCTCGAACACGGCCGCCGACGCATAGTCGACCATGGCGTTCGGGTACTCGATGCCGGGTGCGGCGGCGAGGTTGGTCATGTCTGTGAGGGGGCATCCAGTCAGTGCTGGTTGAGGAGGAGGAGGAGAGCGAGGCGCACTAAAGATGGAAAGGAAGGGCTTGTAGCTGCGAGCCGACGAGCGAGGTCAGACTCGTGCGCTCGCGCACAGACGAGAGGACGAGGGGACGCACGCAAAGTGATAGTGCGACAGGACGACGTCGTTGTCCTCGGCCGTAAAGGCGTTGAGCGACTCGAGGATGCGCGAGAAGACGGTGCGGCCTGGCACTGCGGACACGTGGTGCGACGAGGTCAGTGTGTGTCCGAGCAGGACAGGCTCGAGTCGACGACGACGCACAGTTGCCAAGTCCTCCAGGCGTCGAGTCGGTGAAAAGGTTGTACTCGTGGAAGCTGCGGGCGAGGAGGAAAGGTCAGGGTCGTGGACGAGAGGAGCAGGAGGTTCGAGGAGCGGGACGCACTTGGCCAGGTCGCGCGCTCGTGCGAGCGTGTTCTCGCCGCCCGTCTCGTTGAGCTTGGCGACGAAAGAGGCGTTGTGAATCGAGTTGACGTTCATCTGCGCGGCGCGAGGGAGGGAAAAAGGGGCAGGGACGACCGCGAGTCAGTGCTCGGACAGCCGGCAAAGCTCGTGCGCGCGATTGAACCGAGAGGCAGACTCACGTAGTCCCAGACGTTGTAGAAGTTGGCCATGGACACGGTGCGCTCGCCGACGAGCCCGCTCGACGAGATGAGGTCGAGCAAGTCCTGGTCCTGCTCGGCGCGCTCGGTGTACGCCGGCGACGCATAGAGCTCGCTCGTGCGGTTGGTCCATGCGGCGCAGTTGGTCCAGGGCTCAAAGTCGATGTCGTCCTCGGGAAGGACCGTGACGACCTTGACGTACTGGTATCCCCCGAGAGGCGACGAGACGACGGAGCCGTTGGCGAGCGTCGTAGTAGATGCGCTGCGGACGATAGAGAGAGTCAGTACGGCCGTCAAGACGTCGGTGAGGACGATGCCGAGAAGGCGCAAGGCGCAGCCCGAAGAACAAGCAGTAGGTCAGGCGCCTCGACCAACGTCGAGAGCCGGACCTGCGCGATCTGAGGGACGAGGCTCACTTTGTCCGAGGCGGGTAGAAGCCTGCGTGCGCACAAGACAACGTTAGTACGAGTCGCTGGTGAAAAGAGGAGAGGGAGAGAGTGGGGGCGCACCTTGCCAGAACGCGAGCGCCGAGTCGCTAATGACGCTGCCCTCGCCTCCCGCATCCGCCGTCGAGTTGACCTGCGAGTCGACAAAGACGTCCTTGCTCAACTTGGCGATCGCCGTCGACTCGTTGGCGCCGGCGTAGACGCTCGCCATGAGCTGGCCGAGCTGATAGTTCTGCTGCTCGCCGAGCGAGGTGAGCACCGTCGACGATGCCGTGTAGGTCTTGGGGTCCTCTGTAGGCATGCGTGGACACTCAGCTCAGGCTCTGGGATGTGAGGGCGAGAGAGGTGGACGGACGGTAGAAGCCGCTGCGGTCGCCATGGCGGGCGAGGATGACGGCACCGAGAGGCGCGTTCGAGTTCATGGCGGGTAGCTGGAGCGGTTGAAGATGCTGTCCACAGGTAGGCGGCTCTGCAGAGGGGGTGCAAGATGAGCGAGACGGCTTCGGATGGTCGGACGCAGATGAGCGGGGGCAAGCTCACGACGACGGCCACGGGCTCGGTAGGCAGCTCGAGAGACGCGTGCGATGAAGATAGATCAAGCGAGCAGCAGGTGCCCGAGGCTGCAGCAGCGCAGAGTGTGTGGGACGAGCAAGAGCGAGAGGACGGGCTCGCGTCCCGTCGGACTTCGCATCTCGCGTCCGACGCCGGACCGACGAAAGCGGCTCGGAGCTTATCTTTGACTTCTCTGTCGACAGCACGAGGTTGGACAGCGGCACGAACAGCGTCTATTGCGCCTCATCGTCCGCCTCGCTCGACTCGTCCTCCTCTCCTGAGCCGTCCTCCTCCTCTGTTCCTGGTCCCGACTCGTCCTCGTCCTCCTCGACCTCGACCTCCTCTTCTGCCGCGCTCGACTCCTCCTCGTCGTCGTCGTCCTCCTCCGACTCGTCCTCGCTGCTCTCGAAAAAATCGTTGAGCGTCACCTTCTTCTGCTGGGCGGCCGCCGCCGCCGTCAGCATCGGGCTCGCCGTCCTCCTCGACGACGACCCTGCGGCGGCGGCACCGCCCGCGCCGGGCGTGAGCACGACCCTGCTCGGCGCGCCCTGCTGCCGCACGCCGGGGCCGGGGCGCAACGACTCGCTGCCAAAGCCCTGGAGAGGGGTCTGGGCGCGCAAAGTGGCGCTCGAGCCGTTGGCGTCGGTGGGCGGGTCGCGGATCGACGAGGGCGGGACCGAGGTCGGGTAGGGAGGGATGTGCGCGAGCGAGAGGGTCGAGGGGCCAAACGGGCGAGATGGGGCCGAGGTGCTCGAGGAAGAGGAGAGGGACAGGGAGAGGGTGCCGAGCTGGGCGGTCGAGGTGGGGCGGTCTGCGGGTCGACGGTCGTTAGGCGCGTTGGGCGACACGGAAAGAGAGAAAGAGTGGGACGCACCTGATGCAGCCTCGAAGGCCTTGCCGTCGAACAGCACCGCGCGCACCTGCTCGCCCGTCATCGTCTGCGCCTCCTCTTCGTCCTCCTGCCCCTCGCCGCTGCCGCCGTTCGCCCCCGCCGCACCCACGTCCTCGAGGCTGACCCCTCGCGCAAAGTCCTCGGCGCTGAGCACGACCTTTGCGCCCTCGCCCTCGCGCTCGTCCCCCTCGCCCGCCGGGTCGCCCTTCCTCCTGCGCCCGATCCCGCCCGCGCTCACCAACCCGGCGAGGAACCTCGCGCGGTCGCGCACCTCGTACACGCGGTCGTACCGGGCGACGAGGGCGACGTACTGGAACAGGAGGACGAGCGCGCCGTGCGTCGAGGGCGTGAGGGGCGCGAGGTGCGACAGGACGAGGAGCTTGGCCGAAAGGGTGAGGAGCTGCAATTTGGCGGGCAGGGCCTGCGCGCACGTGTGGTACGAGTCAATCAGGGTGTCGCAGAGGGAGAGAGAGGGCGAGAGAAGCGGGCGCACCTCGGTCGCGAACCCCTTGGCTCCGAGCCGCACCACCTCGGCCCCGCAGCCCTCAACGATGGCGCCGCCGTCCTCGGCCGCGTACTGCCCGACGAGCCAGAAGATGGTCGCACGCGCAGCCGGGTCCGTGATGCGCCCGGCGTGGAGGTGCGCCGCAAGGCGCGTGACGATGGCCGTGCGCGAGGGCGACTTGGACGACGACGACGAGGGGAACGACGACGAGCGCAGGAGGGTGCGGAAGACGAGGACGGCGGACGTGACGGTGCGGTCTGTGTACACGAGCGTCGCTTGGTGAGTGGGCGAGGTAAGAGAGGAGAGAGAGAGAGGAAAAGCGGACGCACCGTGCTTGCTCTGGAGCAGCTGGGTGAGCGTCTCGAGGCACTCGGTCGCGACGGCAGGTACGCGCATCGCGCACGTGCCGATGGCCGTGATGGCGTCGGCGGCGAACGCGTCGTCGTCGTCCTTGATGTAGGTCTGCGACCGGCCGTTCTCGTGAGCGGGCTGCCCCTCGTCTCGCAAGGGGAATGAGCGGCGCAGAGAGAGGCGGACGCACGAGGAGCTCGCGCAGGACGATTCGGATGTTGGACTCGGTGGCGAGGGCGACGAGGACCCGCAGGCGCGTCTTGCGACTCTCGACCGGGTCCGAGAAGCGCACGAAGAAGCTTGAGAGGTGCTTGGCGAAGAGCTCCTGTGCACGATCATGGTCTCCTCAGTACGTCTGCCTCACTTGAACGATGAGGCGAGAAGTGCAGAGAGATAGGAGGACGCACAGGTCGTTGCTCGGCGATGAGGGCGCAGTCCTCGAGGGCGACGGTCGGGACCTCTGGCGGACCTCGCAGCAGGCGCAACAGCGGCGGCGCAATCTTGGCGAGCCGACCCGGCGGCGACAGGTAGTAGTGGAGCTTGACGACGCCCATGACGACCTGTCAAAGGGCGAGGAGGGTCAGTCGTCGGGGTGGCGAGACCGAGAAAGAGAGAGCGGACGAGGGACGTACGGCCGGGTTGAGGTGCTGCAGGAGCGGCTCCGAGCTCTTGAGCGCGAGCTCGGCATCGGGATCGACCTGGCCGCCGAGCTGCTCCGGGTCGCGGAAGAACGTGCGCCCATACCGCGCGACGACGCGCAGGACGACCGTCTGGCCCCACTCCTCGACGTCCATGAGCATCTTGCAGTACCGGCGATAGTTGGGGTGCACGAGGTCCCAGTTGGTCGGGCACAGGTCCTCCCACGCGCTCAAGGCGGCGCCGACCGTGAGCGGGCTCGCGCCGTCGAGGAGCACCTTGAGGACGGCGATGAGGCCGTTGCGGTTGTCGGCGTTGAGCGGGTCGGCGCGGTACAGGGCCCTGAGGGCGTCGGCCGTCGCGCGCCGGACGTACCATGCCGTGTCGCGCGCGCCCTTGGTGATGGCCATGCCGACGAGCTCGCGGATGTCGGGGAGCGGCATGGCGCTCAGGGTCGAGATGGCGCCGGCGCGCACGAGCGGGTTCGGGTCCGACAGGTCCTTCTGGTAGGCGTTGATCGACAGGAGGGCGAGCTCGGGCGCGTGTGACGCGCAGTGGACGATGTAGAGCGAGATGAGGGACCGCGCTTGGAGCGACGTCGTCGGCGACAGGAGCGACGTGACGAGCGGGAAGAAGGACGTGACGGGCAGGTTCTTGGTCATCATCTGCGAGTGCTCGCGAGTCGATTCTCTTGCACTCTGGTCAACGAGAAAGAGGGAGAGGAGGACGCACGGCGATGACCCGCTTGAGGCCCTCTGTCCGCTCGAGCTCGCGCTTCGAGGCGAGCATGCGCTTGGTCTCCTCGACGCCGGCCGCCGTCAAGACCGCGCCGTTCTCGAGGTACTTGCCCGCGCCGCCGCCGCTGCCCGAGGCGAACGAGTCCTGCGCGTGCGGGGAGAGGGGGAGCAGGGAGGTGAGCTTCGCGCCCACGGCAGCTACGAGAGAGAGAGCAGGACACACGACGAGTCCGAGGTCGCGAGAGTGCTCTGCAGGACGAACATACGATTCAGTGCTGTGCTCGACGCTGTGGACCAGGCGATCGACCTCATCGTCCTCGGCGGGTTCACGACGACGACGAGAGGACAGCGTCACCCCCGAGCGCGCGAGAGGGAGACGCACCTGCCAAGTTCTCCCCCAGCCGCGCTCCCAGCCTCTCGACGTTGGTGCGCAGGTTGTGGACGACCTTGTCGGCCATCGTGGTCGTCGTCGGCGCGGCTGACGCGGGTCGAGACGAGGCGGGGCGGCGGTGCGCCGTGCTGAGGTTGCGCGCTGCGGTGAGCGGGTTCAAGCCGAACGCTTCGTCCAGCGTGTGGGCGTGCGAGGGCGACAGCGAGAGGTGAGGAGGAGGAGAGAGGGACGAGGTGGGGGAGCTTGTCGCATCTTCAGATCTCGCTCGTACAAGCTCTCTTTGCGCACAGACGTCTACGAGTGCAAGCTCGAACTTGTCCAAGAGCCGGCGTAGCGATATGAGGCCTGAGGCAAAGCGGAGCGAGCGAGGTTGAGCTCTCGAGCAGCTGGCAGCGGCGGGGGCTCGCCTCACGACAGCCACGCCTGTAACGCTCGATCTGCCACGCCGAATCGATCTGGGCAAGCTGTAAGATCGTCGACGGCGAGGGCGACTCGACCGCTGGCCGACAGAGGCTCGCTCCGTGCTCCTCCCGCCCGTTCTCTGTCTCTCCCGACGCACTAGCTCGCCATCGCGCAGCCCAACTCGACGTGCGTGTCCGCGACACGAGCGTCGACGATGCTGTATCGAGGTCAGGTGTGATAGGAGAACGAGGTGCGAGATGTGCATTGCGTAGAGGTACAGAACGACAAGATGCGGCGAGTCGAGGCGAGGCGATTGGGCCAATCTAGGTTGCTGTGGACGCAGAGCCGGTAAGTAAAGCTGTCGCAGTGGCTCGACGACGAAGAGAGAACAGCCGGGCGCACCTCGATACCCAGCTCCTGCTCGACCGGACGAGCCCAAACCTCCCTCACGAGTCCTGCTCAATCTCCTTCCACCGACGCTCAATCTCTTTCCGCTTGTCCTTGGCGAGCTGCGCGTTCTTGGACGTCCGTTCGAGACGCTGCGTGCGCAAGAAAGAGTCAGGGGCTCGCTGTCGAGCTGGACGAGAGGGGCGAGAGCGAGGCGCACCTCTTGACGCAGACAGGCGTTGAGCGCGCCCTTTTCCGTGTTGCACAGGCCGGCGAACTTGAGCCACGGGTACGAGTCGTGGCAGGCCTTGAGCTGGTTCATGACCTCGATGCAGGCTGGCGGCCGATCAAGGTCGGGAGAGGGAGGAGGAAAGGGGGGAGAGATGAGCGACGGCGGCACGGGCGAAAGCGAGAGTTGGACGTACCGGTCTGCTGGTGATCTGCCAACGGAGGGTGCATGTCGGCCGGTAGGTCTGCTGCAGAGCTGGAGACGGCGAGAGCGAAAGCGACGTTGGCTTCCGATCCACCTCGGACCTTCGCTCCAACCTCCGCCTTTTGCTCCCGTACGAAGCTGCACAGCTCGAACACGACCACCGACAGCTCGCCATGCCGCCTCGCGTCTTTCTTCTTCGCCACGGCGTGAGTTGCCGCCTCCTCCTCGTCCCTCCGCCTCGACTTCGCGCCGGCCGAGTGCGGCGGCCACACGACACCGCCTCGGCTCTTCCTGGGCCATGTTCTCGGCGCAGGTCGCGCGAGGGATATCTGTGGACGGTGTTCCGGGTCGAGTTGGGCCAGCGGGGGCAGATGCGGACGAGCTGGCGATGATGATGAGGGTCGGTCGGACGTGGCCGGGTTCAGCTCCAAGGCGAGCGGTGGAGCGGCGAGCGGGCGCAGCAGCTTCACGAGGTGCTCAGGAGGACGACCGGCATGTCCCGCAGCAGGGCGCTGCGGCCACGGCGCTTCCTCCCCACCGCTCCGCCGGCTCACGCGCTCGAGCGAGGAGCACCGACACGCCCTCTTTGCCGTGCAGCACTGACTCTCCTTCAACGCTCGCAGGAAGCGCAGCACAATGTCGGACCGCCCTTTCCCCCGCCCGACCACGCGCAACTCGACCCGGAGCTCACGAGCGTGCGTCCCGCGTCGCCGTCTTCCTCCTCCTTGCGGCCTCTCACTGACGAGTCTTTCTCCTGTGCAGCGCGGCGTGACGCAGTGCATCGCGATCCCGACGACGTACCCGACCTTCTTCTCTTCCCTCAACCCGGCCGACACGGTCATCCTCGTCTCGCCGCTGCGTCGCACCCTCCAGACGATGCTCCTCGGCTTCTCGGCGCACCTCCCCTCGTCGACCAACAGCAAGCCGATCCCGGTCGTCATCCTCCCGCAGCTGCAAGAGTGCGGCGCCTTTCCCTGCGACACGGGCGCCCCGCTCGCCGAGACCAAGGAGCGCTTCCCGCAGCCGTGGCTCGACTGGTCCGAGGTCGAGCGCAACGTCGAGTGGAACCGCAACGAGGGCGTGTTCGAGGCGACCGAGGAGAAGAACGTGGCGAGGGCGCGCTGGGTCCGCCACTTTATCCGCTCGAGGCCAGAGAAGCAGGTCGTCGTCATCAGCCACCACGGCCTCTTGCGGCGCATCGTCAAGGCCCCGCACGCGCACGACCGCCTCAAGTCGGTCCGTCGCCCCTCCCTCTTCCTCCGGCCTTTCTCTCCAGCGCCGTCCTGACCCTTCTCGCCCTCGCCCCGCAGCCGATCCAGTGGCAGAACGCGGCCCTGCGCGAGTACCAGTACGCCGACCCGACGCTCGCCGACCCCGAGGCCGACCTCGTGCGCATGCCCGACGAGGTGCGCCGCGAACCGTCGCCGCCGCACGTGTCGTGAGCCCGCCTCAGCTCTTCCTCGGATCTCTTCCTCGTCGTCGCCCTCGACCACCTCCTCGCCTCATTCCGCCACTGCCTCGCCTTGTCCATAGCCCTAAACTCGCTCCCACTCCGCCTCCCCCTCGACCTCCCGTCCTCGCTGCACATACCCCTCCCCTCTCCCTCCCACCTCCGCAACCTCCCTCTCTCGCTCATCCACCTGTTGTGCCACCCTCAGTCACCCTCGCCGCCGCACCCCTCCCTCGTCCGAAAATGGCAGCCCTGCAGTGCAACGCCACCGCTCCCTCACTCGGTCCCGGTCGCGCCAAGCTCGAGAGGCCCGAGAGCGAGGAAGGCGAGCGAGACGTGCCCTCGAGGAGGAAGCGCTCGCTGTCGAGCCTCTCTCGACGCGAGGAGAGTGACAGAGCCGGTCCATGCAGAGCCGGTCCTTGACCCTCTCGCTCGACCCGACGGACAAACACAAACTGCACTGCACGACAAAGCTCGTTCTCGATTTCTGTACCGACAAGGGGTGAGGAAGGCGGACGATGCCTAGTCGAACTTGATGACGGCGCGGAAGCTGTGTGGTGCGGCGGCGGCAAGGGGTCAGAGCGTGCCGGCGACGACGAGAGGAGAGGAGAGAGCGAGGGACGCACCGAGCCTTGCCGTTCATCATCGAGTCGTAGGCGTCCTGGATCTTCTCAAGAGGGTAGCTGTGTGAGAGAAGCTGGTCGTCAGTACGAGGTCGAGGCGCCGGCGAGCCCGAGGAGGAGGAGGAGGAGAGAGGGAGACGCACGTCTCGATCTGGCACTCGACGCCCGAGGCCTGGGCAAACTTGACCGTGTCCTCAGAGTCGGCGGCAGTGCCCGCGGGCCAGCCACGGACCGAGAGGCGCTTCTGGATCATTGGCCTGCGACGAGGTCGAGAGCGTCAGATTCCGAGGCCTGAGCGCCGACGAGGGCGCGAGGGAGAGAAAGAGAGAGAGAGAGAAGGAGGGACGCACATCATGGGGACCTCGAGCTTGTCGGCGACGGCGAGGATGACGAGTTGGCTGTGGGAGGAACGCAAGGCGCGTCAGTCGGGGTCGGAAGGAGGAGAACCGGCTCGAGACGACGAGAGAAAGGAGGGGACGCACCCGTCGACGGCGAGACCACCGATGAGCGACTCCATGGCCTTGCCCGACGGAGCGACGCACGCAGCGACCTTGGCGCCGCCGAGCTTCTGGAGCGCCTCGGCCGCGTCCTCGGCCTCCGAGTCGATGTAGTGGTGCGCGCCGAGCTTGAACGCGAGGTCCTTCTTGCTCGTGCCGCGCGAGACGACGACGACCTTGTGGCCCATCTTGGCCGAGAACTGCACGGCGAGGTGACCGAGGCCGCCGAGCTGCAGAGAGGGAGGAAGGAGAGGAGGTCAGAAAAGGCGGCTTGAGGGAACGAGCGCAAGAAAGCGGCGACTTACGCCCTGGACAGCCACAACGTCGCCCGGGTGCACGTCCATGTGGCGAATAGAGTTGTACACGGTCACACCGGCGCAGCTGGAGGGCAAGGTCGTCAGAAAGACGACGATGGCGCGTTCCGAGAGGCGGGACGCACAGGAGAGGGGCGGCCTTGGCCGGCTCGATGTCCTCGGGGATGTAGGTGACGGCCTCGGTGCGCAAGGTGACGAACTCGGCGTGTCCTGCGTCGCATGCGGCCACGTCAGACCCCGACGCGCTCGAGAAAGAGGAGGAAAGAGAAACGAACCGCCGTCGCGAGTGACGCCGTTGATCCCCTCGGACTCGCACGTGACAAAGTCGCCGCGCACGCAGCGCTTGCACGACGAACAATGTGCCCCATGCCATCCACTCCCGACGCGGTCGCCAACCTTCCAGCGCGTCTCGCCCTCGGGCACCTCGAAAACGTCTCCGATGATCTCATGTCCAGGTGTCAAGGGGAGCGCGGTAGGCATGAGCTGTTGGACGACGACCGAGTCCTGTTGAAGGCGAAGCGAGGGTCAGTCAGACGGTTCGTCGGTCGTAAAGGAGGGATTCAGGCCGCGAGGGCCGCCGAGACGGGATGCAGGCCGCAAGAGCCGCCGAGACGGCGAGAGAGGAGTGTCGAGACGTACGGAGTGGCAGACGCCCGAAGCGAGGACTGCGTGCAGGAGAACGAGGTGAGAAACGCCGGTCGAGCGAGAGGAGAGGGGCCAGCGGCCGCACCCCTGACGACGATCTCGCCCTTCTGCGGCTTCTTGTACTCGATCTGCGTGGCGGGTACTCCAGTCAGTGTGTGCCGGCCAGAGTTTGAACGCCGAGGCGGGAGGAGGAGGCGGGAGCGATGAATGAGACGCACGTCGTGGATCTCGAACGGCGCGTTCGCCTTGGTGATGACGGCGGCCTTGTAGGTCTTGGGAGCGTTCGACATGATGCTCGATAGAAGCAGCGGTAGCAGTAGCGGTTGAGGAGAGAGAGAGAGAGGAGCGGGAACAGAGTGGGGAGCGTCACAGTCTCCGAGTCCAACTTCGGCCAGCGGCACGGCCACCGATCACAGTCTCAAAATTAGCAAAGCATGGGTCGCTGCTTCGCTGAGCAACAGCGAGCACCCGGACGAGGATGAGATGAGCGGATCGCGAGGCTCGGAGGCGGCGCGAGCGCCGCGGCAACGCAACTTGGGAAGGCCAACTTTCACTCTCGCGGGTTTGAGAGCAGGACGAGAGCGGTCGAGCGGCTGCGCGCACTCAGTTAAGGCGCACCACACAAAAGATGCAAGTACGCAAGAGAGCGAGGCAGTGAGGCGGCCGCGGACGCCAATAACTCGCTCGAGATCTCTCTCTCCTCAGCCGTCGAGTCGCATGCACGACTTGCACGCTCCTCGACAACGCTACACAAGCGAACCGGGCCGCTACGGGTCACCGTCGCCGTCGGCGAGCGACCAGAGGTACCTGCAGCACATGAAAGCGTGTCAAGATCCGGCCTTCCTGGCCGACGAAGAAAGGGCGAAGGGGGGCGACGCACCAGCACGCGACCGAGCGGTAGGGCCGCCAACTCGCCGTGAGCTCCTCCATTTCCTTGGGCGAAAGGTAGATGTTGCCCCTGCGGACGATCGAGGTGCGCGCTCGTCAGGTCGACGGGCCGACGAGGAAGATATAAAGAGACAGAGCGAGACGCACTTGAGCTTCTTGCCGCCGAGCCGCGCCTTGAGCACCCCAGGCGTAAGCCCGTTCGACGTCTCGGGGAACTTGAACTCGCCGCCCTCGACCTCCTCCTCCTGTCCCTTCTCGACCTTGTCCTCGTCGTCCTCCTCCTTCTTGGGCGCGCCCGCCTCGCCATCGAGGTCGATGACGCGCTCCTGCTCGACCTCGACAGCGCCGAGCGCAGCGAGCTTGCCGAGCCCGTGTCCCTCGCCCTGCTTGTCCCCTCCCGGCTGCGCCGCGCTCCTCAGCTCCTGCCCCTGCTCGCGACCCTGCTCCTGCTCCTCGTCCTCGTCCTCCTCCGGCTCGGCACCCTTGCCATTGCCCTCGCCGGGGCCCGGCGTCGGCGGCGGATGCACGGCGCCCTTGCTCGACGCGAGCTTGGTCGGCGACGCCGGCGCCGCGCCGGCGAGTTTGGCCGGGTGGATGGCGGGCACGAACGACGGGTCGTGCGAGAACCACTTGCACAGGTTCTTCTGGATGCCTGTGGGTGGCCGAGGGACAAGAGAAGAGTCAGTGGGAGGAGAGGAGAGGGAAGACGAAGAGAGGGACGGACGCACCGAGGTCGCCAACGGGCAGGACGTCGGCCCGCTTCATGGCAAATATCTTCGCCATGTCACACGTCCATGGCCCAACCCCGCGGATGGCGACGAGCGTCTGCGTGCGCGGATAGAGTCAGGACTGGCGCACGGCGAGCGAGAGAGACGAGAGCGGGACGCACCTTGTCGAGCTCGTCGTCCTCCATGCCCCACAGCTTGCGCGCTTCGAGGCGCCCGTCCGAGAAGCGCTCGGCGAGCTCGACGACGTACTCGACTTTGCGCCCGCTGAGGCCTGCGCCGCGCAGGGTCGCGAACCGGTCGGGGAGGTCGAGGACCATGCGCGGCGTCGGGAACGGCGTCTCGAGCTTGGGGGCGCCCGACGCAGGCGGGGCGAGCTTCTCGGGCAGGTGCGGGAAGAAGAGGCGGATGAACTTGTGCTGGATGGCGCGCGCGGCGAGCCACGAGATCTGGGCGCCGAGGATGGACGAGACGAGGGTGCGGAAAGGGTTGAAGGGCTCGAGCTGGTCGCCCTCGAACGGCTTGCACGGCATGGCGGCCATGACGTCTCGCCAGCGCTTGTCGTCCTTGATGAGATGCGCCTTGGCGTCGGCGTAGTTGAAGCGCAGGGCGGGATGCAGGAGCACAGTGCCCTCCTTCTCGCCCTCCTCGTCTGCGCGATGCGCGTCGTCCTCGATCTGGCGCTGCGTGCCCGGGGTCGGCGGGACGTAGGGCGAGTCGGGTGCGGGATGCTGCTGCTTTGCGCGCTTGCTCTTGGGCGTCGAGGGTGGTGCGGGTCGAGATGATGACGACGAGCCGGCCGCCGCCGAGGTGGGGGGACGAGTCCGCTTCGACGGGGACGCGGGCGGTGGGAGCGACTCGGCGGTCGACTGGCTCTTTGTGCTGGAGCGTGTCACTCGTGCAGCCATGGCGAAGAGGAGCAAAGTGGCGTGGTGGAGAGAGAGGAGAGGAGGTGGAGGGCGATGAAGCTCCTCCTCGTCTCGTTACCACAACAAGTGCTCAGCAGAGCACGGCTAGCTCGCTCCGGACCACACACGCTCGGCTTCAGCTTTGTCCCGTCGCCGTCCGCGCTCGCCTCGCTCTTCTCCGCCTCACTCGCTCACTCAGCATCTCCTCAGGTGCGTCCGCTCTCTCTGCCTCAGGAGGCCCGGATACACTGACGAAGCTGCTCCTACAGTGCATACTATGCCGCACCCGATCGAGATCACGTCCGTCGCCCAGTGGAACTCGACCCTGCGAGGTGCGACCGCCGCCGGCCAGACCGTCGTCGTCGACTGCTACGCCGTTTGGTGCGGTCCCTGCAAGAGCGCGTCTCTCTCTCTGAGCTTCCCAAGAAGCGCCGGACTGATCAAGAGTCGTCCCGCAGCCATCGCGCCCGTCTTTGACAGGCTCGCCGCCCAGCTCGAGCACGTCCTCTTTGTGCGAGTCGACGTCGACAAGATGGCCGCCATTGCGCAAAAGTACAAGGTCAGGTGCGTCGACGTTCAGCCTGGCGCCCTCCTTCGAGCCTGCACCGAACTGACGCCGCGGCCCGCAGCGCGATGCCGACTTTCTTCGCCATCAAGGCCGGCCAAGTCGTCGACACGGTGCGTCCCTCCCTCTCTCTCTCACTCTCCTCCTCACCCCGTCTCTGACTCGCCCGGACGCCCTCGCCCGCAGCTCAAGGGCGCCGACCCGGCCGGCCTGACGCGCCTCGCGCGGGCGCACGCCGGCCCGAACCCGCCCGTGCCGCCTCTCAGCGCCGAGGCCGAGCAGCTCAAGGACGAGGGCAATACGCTGTTCAAGGCGGGCGAGTACGTCCAGGCGAGGGAGGCGTTCGGCAAGGCGATCGAGCTGGCGGTGCGTGGCTCTTTTCTGTCCCTTCCCCTCTCCCTCTCTTTCCCGTTCTGCTCCCGCACAACAACAGCGACTGACTCGAGTCCTCCCTCATTCCGCACAGCCAACCTCTTTCATCCTCCTCGGCAACCGCGCCCTGTCCTCGCTCAAGCTCTCACCGCCCGACTTTTCCTCGGCGCTCTCGGACGCCGAAGCGGCCGTCGCGCTCGCGCCGGCATGGGCCAAGGGTCACGTGCGGCGAGGCGAGGCGCTCGAGGGTCTCGAGAGGACGGGCGAGGCGGTCAAGGCGTTCGAGGAGGCTGTCAGGACGGGGTCGGGGACCGTGCAGAGCGGTGCGTCCCTCTTTCTCTCTCTCTCTCTTTCGACGACGCGGCAACTGACATGCATCTCTCGATGTCGTGCGCAGAGGCAAAGGCCAAGCTCGAGAAGGCCAAGGCCAAGTTGACGTAGCACTGCTTGAACTGCAACGACCCGGAACTAGAACCCCGATCCGTCTCGTGCGCCGTCTCGAGAGAAGAGAAAGAGATCGCCGCCCGCTCACTCGCCCCGGTAGTAGCCCGTCTTGATCCACGGCATGCCGACGACCTGCGCCTTGCGCAGCTTCTTCCTCACCTCGACGAGGACCTCGGTCCCCTTCTTGTTGAGCCCGCCCTTGGTCTCGACGTACGCCATCGAGATGTTGCTCCCGACGGTCGGCGCAGGCAATCCCGACGTGACGCGGCCGATCGGCGGGCCGTCCCGGTGCGCCGGGTCAAAGATGGGCGAGCCCTCGCGCGCGGACGCGCCCTTCTCGACGACGAGGCCGACGCGCTTGCGCGTCGTGCCGCCCTTCTTGAGCTCGGCGAGCGTGCGCTCGCTGCCGATAAAGGCGCCGGGCGTGCGACGGTCCTTGCCTGGGGGCGCGAGGGGACGTCAGGAGAGGGGTTCGAGGGGGAGGGGGGAGAGACGAGAGGGAGCGAGAGGAGGACGGACCGACGACCCACGCGAGGCCCGCCTCGCCGACGCCGACCGACTCGTCGAGGTCGTGCCCGTACAGGCACAGTCCCGCCTCGAGCCGCAGGCTGTCGCGCGCCGCCAAGCCGGCGAGCTTGACCTCGTCCTGCTCGACGAGCATGCCGGCAAAGTCGGCCGCGTGCGCGTTCGGGACCGAGATCTCGAACCCGTCCTCGCCTGTGTAGCCGCCGCGCGCGATGTGGACCGTGCCGGACGACGACGAGAGAGAAGGGATCGAGAGGTGGAGCGACTGGCCGAAGGTGAGGAGCTTCTGGAGCGAGAGGTCCGAGGGGAGGAGGCGTTGCAGGGCGACGTGGGCCTTGGGGCCTGCGAACGTCGTCGAGAGTGTCAGAAGAGTGCGCGAGAGTGCTCGAGAGAAAACAGAGAGGCCGACAGAGACGGACCTTGAAGAGCGACGAGAGCGTTGTCGGGCATGACCTTGAACGCGACCTTGTCCTCGTGCGCCGCGTTCCACTCGTCGACGTGCTTCTCGATCCACGGAATGTCGACGTCCGAGCGACCGGCATTCGTGACGAGGTAGAACCTGCAGGATTGGGCGTCAGGTTCCGAGGTTCAAGAAAGGAAGAGAGAGAGGAAGGTGGACGCACGACTGCTCGCCCCACCGCGTGATCATGCAGTCGTCGATGATGCCGCCCTCGTCGTTGAGCAGGACGCTCAGGGTTGAGCCGAACGGGCGGTGGGCGTCCTCGCCGGGGAGCGTGAGGGACGAGAGCGAGGCTGGGAGGAGGTGCGAGAGGAAGGGGAGGGCACCGGGGCCCTCGAAGCTGCGCGCGTTCGAGTGAACCGTCAGTGAGGTCCAGAATGCGCGACAAGAGAGAGCTGGCTCACATCGACTGGACCATGTGCCCGACGTCGAACAGGCCCGCCGAGTTGCGGACCTGGTGGTGCTCGGCAACTGCGTGCGGCGAGCGCGAGGTTTAGCTTCGTGCCGCTCGTAGACTCTGGCTCATGGCGGACGTGCTCTTCTGTCCCGCAGGCAGGAGAAGCAAGATCCGGCCGCTCCCTCGCCGTACACCCGGCAATCCGCGGTCGAGCACGAGAGGCCACCCAGCACGCCCCGCCGGCGCCTGTACTGCTGTCCGTGCGCTCCACAAAGCTCCTACGCGCACCCTGGAGAGAGAAAGAGGACGCACCTGCGCCGCCCGCGACCCTGCTCGTGTCCTTGCCCTCGTACACGAGCGGCATCTCCCACCCGGCAAACTCGACGAGCTTTGCGCCATGCTGCTTGTGAAAGTCGTACAGTGCCGTGCGCTTGACCTGCTGTGTGCCCTTCCCAGGTCAGTCTGTGTGGTGGGAGAGGGAGACGAGGTGTGTGGGGCGACGGACCGCTGATGAGGATGAGGCGAGGCGGCGAGGAGCGGCCTGGCGCAGTGCGGGTGCGGTGGCGCGTGCGGTGCAGCGGAGCATGGTCGGTGCGAGTGAAGGGCAGAGAGTCAAGCCTCGCGAGCGACGAGGAAAAGCTGGGCCACCCGCGCGACCCGAGCCTCTTATGGTAGCTGAGAGCGCGAGACGATCCCGCCTCGCTTGAGAGCGAGCGGACCACAGACAGGAGCCAGGCGAGCGTCTCGAGGTATTGCAAAGTCGAGGACCGAGAATGAGGACGAGAGGCTCGCTGCGGGAGGAGGTCCGCGACGAGGAGGAGAAGGTCGTCGTCGACGACGATGTCGACTCGATGCAGGTTGCAATGCGATAAGCGTCTAAGGCGAGAGGGGGAAGGTCTAAAGACAACAAGGGAAAGATGCAGCACAACAGAGGACACGACCGCGAGCCACACCGCTAGACCTCACCGCGCCAGAGCCGTCTGTTCCCTCCTCTCCTCGACCCGCCGCGCCTTGTCCGCCGCGACGCTGCGCTTGCGCTCCGCGTCGACTCGAGCACGCTCGTCGAGGTTCTGGATGAGCTTCGAGGTCGGCGACGGCGTGCGCTGGCGGTCCATGAGGCGCTCGAACAGGTTGAGCGTGTCTGCGAGCGGGGCGAGGACGGACATCGGTGAGCTCGCCGCGCTCAGTCGGGAACAGGACGAGAGGAAGAGAGAGCGAGACGCACAGTAGGCGTCGTTGGCGGCGTTGTGGAGGAGCGCCGGCTTGGTCGGCACCTGGACCTCGACGCACGCCTTCTCGAGGCCGGCCTGCACCTTGCGGTTGAGCCACGCCGAGAACAGGCGCTGCGTGTCGACGACCCACACCTTGCCGCCGTCGCTCTGCACCTTGGCGCTCGCCGTCGAGCCGAGCCGGCGCAAGTCGGGCTCAAACTCGCGCGCCGTGTCGAACCCGATGCGGTCGAGCGCGCGCAGGTCGGCGCGCGGGTCGTGGAAGATGAGGAAGACGTGGGCGTGCGCCGACAGGGTGTGGAGGAGCGCCGCGAGCGTGTGGTAGATGGCCTGCTGCGGGAGGCGGACCGTGCGGCCGAACGCAAAGTTGTCGCGATTGTCGGGCGAGTACCGGCCGTTGCGGCGGTGCGCGTTCTCCTTGACGACTGTGACCGAGAGGACGTCAAGTCACGCTCTCGACGACGGAAAGAGAGAGAGAGAGAGAGAGCGGCGCACCTGCATGCTGAGTATCGCGCCTCGTCTCGACCTTGCCCGTCTTGCGGTTCTTGACGAACTCGAGCGTGCTCCACCCAAACTCGAGCAGGTCGTTCGTGCGGTGCTCCCACATCTCGATGTCGATCGAGAGGAAGGCCGCCGCGCCGTGCTGCCGCGCGTGCGCGTGCGCGAGCCGCAGCGTCTCGAGCTCAAAGTGCGTGGCGCCGCGCTCCTTCGCCTCGTCGAGCGAGGCGCGTCGCGCGTGCTCGTCCTCGACGACGACGACGGGGACCTTGACGGGCGCTTCGACTGGCGCGGGTGCCGGGCGAGGGACGGCGGCGACGGTGGCGGTCGTGCGGGCCCTTTTCGACGGCGGCTCGGGCGTCGACTCGACGGACGACAGCGCCGGCGTCGTCGGGACGGACGAGGCGGGTGTCGGTGATGGCGAGGCTGCGACGGCGTCGACGGGACGCTTCTTGCTGACGGGCGAGTCGACGACAGGGCCAGGTACGGGTCCAGCGTGACGACGGGCGACCGCCTGCCAGGCTCGCTCGACGTCCTCGATCGATTTGGCGCCGAGCAGGTCGGGCGATACGAGGCGGGCCGCACTCGACCTGGGCGGCAAAGGGAAGCGCAAGCGATCGATCTCGCTCGGGTCGATGGCGCAGCGACGCGCGAGGTCGGTCACGGCGCGCAGGGCGAACTTGTAGCCGACGAGGACGCTCGGCGGGCCGTCGTCGTCGTCGGGCGTGTGCTTGAACGTGTAGGTGTAGATGTCGCCGGGCGCGGCCGACTTGAACAGCTTGGCGGGCGTGAGGGGCAGCATGGCGACGAGGGCGGGCACGGCCGAACTCGTCTTCTTGAACGTGTGCGCGTGGGCGTACGCCTCGTTGCACGCTCGACAGGCCTCGACGACTGCAAGTAGGAGGTTTGTCAGGTGCTGCCCTGATGGCGGAGGAGGAGAGGGCGAGACGGGGACGCACTCTGGGCCCAATTCAGGGCGAGCACTGGCAGCGCCGACTTGACGGTCTTGATCGGCTCGCTCGCGGCGGAAGTGCGTTGCGCGGGTACTGGACGCCCTGCGGCGGCCCATGCACGATCGATGTCGGCGACCGACGCGGCGCCAAGTCGCACGGCGCCCGGGAAGTCGTGGATGTCGGGGTGCCGCACGACGGGGAAGCGCAACAGCGGCTGCTCGGCGTCGCGGTCGTGTCCACAGCGCCGCATAAAGTCGCGCAAGGCGTCGCGCAAGACCTTGTGGCGGAGCAGGACGCTGCGGGTGCCGTCGGGGCCGACGTGGGCAAAGGTCGAGTCCTCGAAGTCGAGCGCAAGGGTCGACTCGAAGAGCTTGGCGGGCGTGAGAGGCAACATGGCGAGGATGCCCTTGAGCGTCGTGCCCGGCTGAGCCTTCTCGCGCATGAAGTGCTTCGTGGAGCAGGATTTGCAGCCCTCGACGACTGTGGCGGCGGGAACGAGAGTCAGGTGACGAGTCGAGGCGGGACGAGAGGGAGAGAAGGTAGGACGCACTTTGGCCCCAGTGCACCATCCAGTCCTTCTTGCGCGACGGCCGCCTTGCGCCGGACACGACGGCCTGGTCCACCTCGCGCAGGGCGTCGTCGAGGTCCTCGAGCGGGTCGGCGACGAGCTCGACAGGTTTAGCCGGGTCCGACAGGGTGGCGGTCGCCTCGTCGGACACGGGTGCGACGAGAGGATCGTCGACAGCGGGCGAGGGCGGCGACGACGGCGCTGAAGGAGGAGGGCCGAGCGTCGAGTAGTCGGGGAGGGCTGAGGAGGCCGGGGTGGCCGACGCCTCGGCGACGGCTCGCGCCATCTTGTAAGCGGCGACGATGGGCGCGTTGTGCTCGGTCATGTCGTCGAGGTGCTGCGCGAACAAGTCGTCGGTGACGGTGACGAGGTCGCCCTTGTACACGGGGATGAGGGCCCCCTTGCTCGCCGCGAACGAGCGCCACGCCTGCGCGACCTGCGCGGGCGACGCCATGCCCGAGTCGACCATGTGGCGCTCGATGCGGCCAAGGTCGGTGTGGCGGACCGCGAGCTGGATCTGGCCGTCGCGCCCGACGAACTTGCGCAACTCGACCGGCGGCTCGCCTTTGGGCAGCCAGCTCGACGGGCGCAGGAGCTTGAACCGCCGAAACAGGTCGCCGCCGGCGCTCTGGACGAGAAAGTTCCTCCATCGCCGGACTGCACGCGAGGGTACCGAGGTCAGCGCTCAGCGACAAGGTCGAGGAGGAGACGGACGAGGAGAGGAGGAACCGCGAGGACGTACACTCTTTCCACCGTAGCACGCCCCGGCCTCGCTGAGTCCTCCACGCCCAATCTGCGTACGCTCGCGCTGCCCGCTTCGACGAGCTGAGACGAGACGGCGAGGCGTCCCTCGACTCGACGACGGCGGCGCTCGCCGGCCGGGCGGCCGCGCCGCAGGGGGACCCGACGCGCTCGTCCAGCTCGCCTGCGAGCTTCTGCAGCATGACCGGACGCTCGTGCGCGTCCCTAGGCGCCGGCGTCGAGCTGAAGAGGCGGCCGACGGCGGACGAACGAAAAGTGGCGAGGCGGAGGGACGCCGCTGGTCGAAGGATGGCGAGTAGCGGCAGGGTGGGCTGCCAGAGCGCAAGCAGATGCGCTCGAAGTGCTGGGAGCGGCGCGGCGAGATGCAGGCGGCGGCGAGCTCTCGAGCTCTTCGTCGCGACCGGCGGCCGGCCCGTCGGAATCCGCGGACTTGAGTCGATTTGCTCTCTCTGCGCGACGAAAGCGACGACGACAGATCCATGATGCACTGCAACGACATACGAACACTACAGTACGAAAGAGAGAGAACAAAGTGTCTGTGCTCGTCGACGAGCCGAGCGCGCCACTCAGACGTCCGGGTTGGCGACGTACAGCAGCGGCTTCTTGACGAGCCCGTGCTCGACCTTGGCCCGCTTGCGAGCGACCGCGCCCGACGACGGCGCAGGAGCGAGGACGGGCGGCGCGGGCGGTGGGGCCCTGCGCTGCTCGATGCTCGCGACGAGGTCCTTGACGCTGCTCGACCGCGTCGGCGTGCCGAACGGCGCCGGCCTGCTGCCGCCGGGGGACATGGGCTGCGCTCGAGGGCCGACGAGACGCTTGCGCGGCGAGTCGGGAGGCGCGTAGGTCGGCGTCGGAGGCAGGATGCCCGGGACGGACGGCACTCGAGGCGGCGGGGTCGAGGGCCGAGCGCTGCCGCCAACCTCGGACAGCGCGCCGGCGAGGCTGCCGGCCCAGATGACCGAGTCCTGCGCAGGCGTGTAGGCGAGCTGAGGGCGCGTCGGCGCGTCGGCGAACGGGTTGTCGAGCGCCGACGACGACGACGGGAGCTGGCCGAACGACGAGCCGTCGCCACCGAGCGTGGGCGTCACCTCGACCGACGAGTCGCCGGCACTGCCCGTGCGGATGCGCTCGACGACGTCCATGTGGCGCAGGCGCTCCTCGAGCACCGACGACGTCGCCGTCACGTCGGTCGCGTTCGACGACATGGACGAGTCGTGCTCGCCGCGAACGAGGTGCCCGGTGCCGCCGGCGCCGAACCGACCCATCTCGTCAGGGCGAGTGACAGGGTACGAGGGCTGACGGGTCGGTGCGGCAAAGTGGGAGGAGGACGAGGTCGGTGCGTCGGCCGACTCGGCGGACGCAGGTGGAGGAGGAGGGTCGAGGAACGGGTTGCTCGCGGTCGCGAGGCCAACGACCGAGGGTGCAGGTGCAGGGTCGCGGATGGCGACGGCGGCAGTCGGCGTCGAGACGTCTGCGGCGGACGGCTTGGGCAGGTTGAGCCGGCTCCACCACGACGAGTTGCTCCGGTGCACGAGCCGGTTGGTCGCGCTCGCGAGGCTGCGGTCGGATGCCGTGCGCGTCAGGGCCGGGTCGACGCCGTACAGCGGCTGGTGGCCCTCGAACGCAGAGCCGTACAGCGACGACGCCGGCGAGAACGGCCGCACGATGCGGACGGCGGCCGCCTTGGTCGGCGACGACTCGGCGCCGCTCGACGGCACCGTCGAGCCCGTCGCGTGCGTCCCGCTCGAGTGCGTGTCGAGCGTGCGCGACTCGTCGCGCCCGTACCGCGCCTCGTCGTCGTCGCCGTCGTCCTCCTCCCACTCGGCGATCGGCGCCAAGGCCGGGTCGGCGCCTGCGGGCGCGCCGACGAGCCCGACGGCGGCGTAAGCGTGGTCGTGCGGCGTGCGCTGAACCGGCTCGCTGTCGGCAAAGCGGTCCTCGTCGTCGTCGCCGACCAGGCCGCCGCCGCTGCGCCGGCGACGAGATCCCGACCTCGACGTCGCCGTCGCGCCGACGAAGCCGCCGAGCGCGCCGCCGAGGTACGAGCTCGACGACTTGAGCGAGTCGCTCAGGCGGTCGATCCCGCCCGACACGCCGCCGAAGCCCTCCCAGATGCCCATGCCGCCTCGCCCGCCGCCGAGCGCCGAGCCCGCCTCGTCCTCGCCCTCGCCCTCTCCGTCGTCGTCGAACCGCGCCCAGCCCTCCTTGCGCCCGTCCCGCGCCTCGTCGTTCTCCTCGTCCTTGAGGATGTCGAACCGCCGCTTGCGGCCCGCCGCCGCCGCCGTGCTCGAGGCGAACTTGTCGCGCGGGCTCAACAGGCCGGCGAGCGCGCCAAGGACGCCGCCTCCCGCCGGCGCCGCAGCCGGCGCAAGGTGCACCTTGTCGAGGTTGTACGCCTCGCTGCTCGCGTAGCCGCCGTTGAGGCGGTGCTCGGCCATGAGGCTGCCCGCCCCTGCTCCTCCTCCTCCTCGCGGCCGCCCAAACTCGTCATCGTCGCCGGTGAAGCCGGCGCCGGCGTACCGTCGCGCGCCGCTCTGCGCGTCGCGGTGACGGCGGACGGCGAACGCTGCGCCGGCGACGACGGCGAGCGCGCCGAGAAGGCTGCCGACGACGGCGCCGGCGATGGTCGACTTGGACGGCGCGCCGCCGTCGCTGCTCGAGCCGCCGTCGGACGAGGTACCGTCGGGCGATGAGGAAGAGCTGTCGGCGTCGCTCGGCGAGGTGCCGGCGGACCCGGGAGCGGTCCATGCGGGAGCAGGCGGCGAGTCGTCGTTCGAGGAGGACGAGTCGCCGTCGCCGGTGCTCGAGGACGGCGAGCCGGTCGCGGCAGGGTCGACGGGCGGATCGATGGCGGTGCCGGTAGGCTGATCATTGGCGCCGGCGTCGGTCGAGGGCTCGCCCGGACTGACGGCGGTCGAGGGCGACGAGGACGAGCCGCCGGCTTTCGGGTTCGAAACGACGACGGCGTACGACGGATAGTAGGCGTCGAGCCACGTGTTGTTGCCCGGTGCGTAGACGGTGAGGGCAGTCGAGGCGGGAGCGTTGACGCCGTAGCCTGCGGGTCGAGGAACAGGTGAGTTGACGGCGGCGAGACGAGGTTTCGAACGAAACGAGAGCGACGCACCGAACGTGAGCACGACCGTCTCTCCGACCATGGCCGCCGAGTGCCCCCACACCTGCGCGCCCTTTCTCGCCTCGGTCCACCTCTTCCTCCTCGTGTCGAGGATCCACGCATCGTCGAGCACCGTCGACCCATCGAGGCTCCTCCCGCCCTGGACCCACACCTTGCCGCCGCCGACCGCGACCGCGACGTGGCCCCTCCTCGCCGGCGGCACCTTGGCGCCCGACGTCTCGACGAGCGCCCACGAGCCGCCGCCGAGGGTCGAGTCGGGCGTGAAGGCCCACATGCGCGACAGGTCGACGAGCGACGCCGTGCCCTGGTCGACCTGGGCGCCGCCGACGAGGTAGACCGAGGGCAGGTCGGTCGACTTGGCGCCGGGCACGAGGACCGCCGTGCCGTCGTACATGGGCGGCGGGACGTCGGCGCCGGCGTCGTCGGCCTCCCACGCCGCCCACCTCGGCGAGTCGAGCGCACCGTCCCGCCCGACCGTCACCTCGAGCTCCCACAGCTCGGCGAACGTCGTGCCCGAGCCGTCGGGCCGCTGGCCGCCGTACAGCCACGCGCGCGAGAGTGTGCCGTTGGTCGCCGAGGCCGTGAAGGCGAGCTCGCGGCGCTGCGGCTGCGAGGGCCACAGGGCGGCCGTCTCGTGCGACCAGGAGGGTACGAGTGTGTCGGAGGTGGTGGTCGTGGAGGAGGGAGGCGCGAGGTCGAGGAGCCACGAGCTGTCGTTGCCCGTCTGGACGGCGACGGCCGGGTCGCTCGAGGCGTCGCCGCCGAAGAAGAGGGCCGCCGAGGACGACAAGGGCACGAGCGAAGCATAGGACGCTATAGGCCCAGTCGCGTCGAGGGTCGACCACGGCGGGTTGTCGAGGTCGAGGATGGGCTGAGAGAGGTTGAGCGACAGGGCGGACGAGGTGGACGGGGCCGAGTCGACGGTCTGGCCTGCGACGGCGGTCTTGCCCGAGATGACGAGGAGGGTTGGATCGTCGGACGGCGAGAGGAGCGCTGAGGCTTGTGCCCAGCTGCGGCGTGGAGGGAGATGAAGATCAGCGCGGCCGAGGGAGGAAGAGGTCGAGGGACAGAGAGAGAGAGAGAGGGGACGCACCGGCCGGTCGAGCTATCCACAGTCTGTGCCCGTGCACCAAGCACCGCCCCACCTCCCAGCCAGCTCGACGAGCCGTGCTCTGCGCCCGAGAAGACGGGCGTCCGCGACGACGAGGTGCCGGCAAGAGCCCACAGGGCGAGGGTGACGCGGGTGCGGGTGCGGCGGCCCATGTGTGCTTGCTGATGGTGAGCTGCGCAGGTACCGAGTGTAGTCGGGCGGCTGCGCGGTGGTCGAGATGAGCGAGGAAGGCGGAAGGTGGACGGAGGTTGAATGAGACCGAGGAGGCGGCGAAACCTCGACTCGGCTCGCTCTTGCGGGTCTGTGGCTGCGTGCAGTACCACCGACAGTGCCTTGAACTGTCGACCAAGCTCTCCCAGGAACCGCTCTCGAGAGAGGCGACGAGCACCCGGCGCTGCCGCCGCCAACCCGCTCGCAGTTGTCCAGGAAGCTCTCTCGTCTCTCGCAGACGCACGATTTGCTACTGAGTCAAGCGCGATTCGAGTCATAGGCTAGCTACCAGTCACGGCAAGCGCGAGGCGACGAGGAAAGGGCAGAGAGGGAGAGGGAGAGCCGAGCGTCTCCCGCGCACTCGAGGGCAGCAGGAGCGCGGGCCTCGAGGGATACAAGGGGCGAGGGTGGGAAAGTAATAGGGGAGGGACTAGGTAGGCGGTAGGGGTTTCCGGAAATAGAGAGGGTGTCGCGGGTGCGACAGAGAGGAGGGACGAGGCGAGGCCGTCAAGCGGGAGGAGGCGGAGGGCGTTTAGGCGAAGATGGCCATGGCGCCGGCGACAGCGACGAGGAGGGTCGCGGTCGGGAAGACGGGGCCCGACGCACCGTTCTGCGCGAGGAGAGAAAGCGTGTCAGAAAAGGCTCGAGAGAGAGGCGCAGACGAGGGAGAGGAAGAGGTGGGACGCACCGAGCCACCGCCAACAGCCGACGTCGCCTGGCTCACGATCGAGCCGACAGCGCCCGTCGCCGAGCTAGCGGCAGCGCCAGCACCCGACGTGATGGTGCCAGCCGCGCCGCTCGCGCCCGACGCAGCCGACGAGGCAGCGCCCGCCGCACCGCTCGTCGCCTCGGAGCCAGCCGACGACAGGACCGAGCTAATCGACGCGAGCGACTCGGTCGCCGACGAGAGGACGGACGCGGCCGAGCCCGACGCGCCCGACGCCGTCTCGGACGCGCCGGACGACAGCGAGCTCGCGGCCGAGGCGGCGTCGCCCGAGGCGGACGAGGCGGCCGACGAGGCGCCGCTCGCGATCGACGAGGCGCCGCTGCTGACGGCGGCGGCGCCCGACGACGCGCCGGCCGAAGCGCCCGAAGCGATGCTCGACGCGGCCGAGGTGACGCCTGCGATGTTCGAGCGTCAGTGCTGGTTCTCGAGCGCGCACTAAGCCTCGAGGGCACAGAGAGAGGGAGAGACGCACCCGAAGCGCCCGACGAGACGGCGCCGGCACCGCCACCGGCGACGAAGCTCGAGAAGGCACCCTGCGCCGACGAGACGGCGGTGCCGCTCGCGACGGGGACCGACGAGAGCGTGGCGAGGACGCCCGAAGCGGCGTCACGGATGCTCGAGGTGGCTGCGAGCGGGTCGACAGCGAGTCAGTCGTCGGCAAGAGGACGTGAAGGACAACAAGAGGGGACGGACCGAACTGGGCGCCGGCGTTGGCGCAGACGGCCTGGCCGAGGGCGACGCCGGTCGCGTAGTCGGACGTGTTCGGGCAGTTGTCGGCGAGGCACTGGGTGTAGGCGGCGACGAACGTGGGCGTGGCGCAGAGGCCTGCGGGGAGCGAGAGAAGGGTGAGCACTACGAGTCGAGGAGAGTCCGGCAAATCGAGGGGAGACGCACCAGCGAGGTCGGTCGAGGCAACGCCCGGCGCGAGCGAGTTGGACTCGGTGATCTTGATGGCGAAGCAGCGAGTCGCGCAGCCCTGTGAGAGAGGCGAAGGTAGGGGGAGGAACGAGGTGGTCAGTCGGGCGGTCTCGTCTCGCGGGCGCGTGCGAAGCAAGAACCTGCGGCGCGCTGTAGCGCTGCTTCTGTCAAACTGGGCCCGTCCACCGCACACGTCGGGCCCGCCTGGACGGGCGGGAGGCCGCCTCGCTCCTCATCACCTCGCGAGCCTGCCGACACCTCCCGTGCGACCACAACCCCTCGAAGCCCTGACCGCGCGCCATGAACAGACACAGGTGACTCACGGGAGCGTTGGCGGGCAGCTGGGCGGTGGCCATGCCGGCGAGGGCGGCGAGCGAGAGGAGGGCGGTCGAGGAACGCATGGTGAACAGGCTGTGAGAGCGCGACAAAGGGCGGATTCGAGTGAGTGGCAGGTCCTCGAGAGTAGAGAGAGTGCTGTAGTGCTCACAAAGGTGTCGTGCGGTGCGCTGAGCGGGTGGAAGAGGTGGGAAAAAGGGGAGCGAGGGACGAGGAGCTGGAATCCCCACTCTGCACCGCCTTCTTGTTGAGGCAGTCGGCTGTCGTCATCTGCGAAGTAACACTCGAGCGGTGGTCGATCCTCAATTGGCCGCAGCCGCGCGCCGATCCTTCCGACCGTCGGCCGGTCCGCAGCTTCCCTCTCTCGTGCGTGCTCCGTCGAGCTCGTCAGCGGCTCGTCAGCGGGTGCGAGCCGAAGCAGCGTCATTCTCCCTCGTCGCCCTCGAAAGCGTGAAGCTAACTTACGAGCCTGGCTGCGCCTCGGCCGCTCGAACCTCGAGCGCACGTTGCTCGCGCTGTTCCCCTTCGCCGTCCCTTGCTGATCGTTTCCTGCGACGAGACGAGCGACAGCTGCAGCGTCAGAGCTCGGTCGAGAGTCTTCCTGTCTCTCGAGAGCAGCAGAGCGACAGCGCAGTCGTTCCGAAAGCTGAAGCGTGCGAGGTGGCCGTTGCGAAGGCGCACCGTCGACGCTGCCAGTCAGATGCGCTTGAGCGTGTGCCTAACCGACGCTTCGAAGCGGGGCACGAGCCGTCTCGAGCGAGAGTTGAGAGCGGGAGGAGCCGCAGGGAGCGGCCCGTGCGCGCGCGGACGACCTTCTCAAGCTGCACTCACCTCTCGATTGGCGTACTGGACGAGCAGGGAGGCTTGCAGGCGTCGAAGCTGTCTCTCACGATGGAGCAGAGCCTCCTTTTCAAGCCCGCCGTCGGAGGACGCAGTCGGGCCGCTCCTTGCCCTCCTCCTCCTCCTCCTCCTCCTCCTCCTCGTCTCTTCTGGCGGTGAAGCTCACTGTGAGGCTCTCGGTCACCGCTGGAGGCTCGGCAAGCTCGTCCTCTCTTGATCAAGCGTAGAGAGAGGTGCAGAAAGACCAAGAACGAGAGAGCAGGCGCGCGAGAAGGAGAAAAAGAGGCTGCGCTGCAGGAAGGTCTATGTGCAATCTGCTCAAACGAACAAGGGCCGCGCTCCACCTCAAGCCATCTGCCCAGGGTCCTTCGTGTCGCCCCCAAGGCGCAGAGAGGCCGAGACCGAGAGAGAAGGCGAGAGAGAGGGAGAAAAAGGGCTTCCCGCTGCGGCCCTCCCGCCTCGCTCACTCGCCTTTTACCTTATCGTGCACGGTTCCCGCCCGAGTGCCCGTCTCGTCCTAGCTCCGTTCGTCTCGGCGCGAGCCCGCCGGGCGAACCTAGCCGAGAGAGGAGTCTCGAGACAGGGGTCGCGCTCGAGCCTCGCTCGTCCGTGTCCGTGGGGGACTCTTCTCTCCTTCTCCGGCGGCCAGCATGCTCTCCTCTCCTCACCGACCTCCTCTAACGATGCAAGCCGGACGACTCTCTCCTGTGCTACGTGCTCGACTCTCCCAGGCTGTGCCAAAGGAGGTTGTCGACCACGACGAGAGCAGGTTCGAGGAGAAAGGGCCGCGGACATTCCGAGCTCGCCGCCCGGAACTGCGGCGGACAGGGGCTGAACGGCTCTGGGGTGGGGGAAGGACCTTGCACGGAGCCCGGGGGGGCAAAGGCTCGGTGGCAGCGACCCCGTTCCCTCTGTCCTTCCTCCACCGCACCTCTCCTCTCCTCTCGCCCAGCTCGCATTCGCCCTCACCTCATCCCGCATCATGTCCGCCTCGATCACCATCTCGCCGTCCGACCCGCTCTACAAGGCCGGCCAGGTGCGCCGCGCTCTCCTTCCTCTCGCTTTCCGCCGCCGTCGCTCACCCTCTTCCGCCTCCTCGCAGCTCGGCAACCAGGCTCGCCCTCTCGTCTTCGAGGGCCCGTCGTGCCCCAACGTCAAGTTCGCCGGCATGATGGTCGACACGAGGCTCGTCGGCCAGGGCAGGCGCGCCTGGGTCAAGTTCAAGACTGTCAGCGGCTACAAAATGACGCTCGCCATTCACAAGGTGCGCTCTCGCTCTCGATTCCTCTCGCAGGAACCCGCACCGACCGTCGTCACCTTTCGTCGAGCAGGTCGCGTTCGTCGAGAGGGCCGAGTACGACCGCATCGCCGGCATGGAGAGGGCTGTGCGTCGCCCGTCCTCTCGCAGCCTAACGTCAAGAGCCCGCACTGACCCTCCTTTCCGCGCCCGGGGCGACAGCTCCGCGCCCGTTTCGCCAACAAGCTCGAACATGCCGGGTCGAACAAGTCCGAGGCCTGGCGCGACATTGCTCGCACCGTCGTTCGCGAGGAGCACGCGGCGGGCCTCGAAATCACCGACGTTGCCGTCAACCTCCCTGTCTGAGCTTCTCTCCTCGGGTCACTTGCCCCTCCTCGTCGTACCTCTCTCTCTCTCTCGCCCACCGTCGTCCTCGTTTTGGTCCCTCTCCCCTCGTCGTTCCCTTTCCCTTCGTCGTTCCCTCCCGTCTTCTCTCTCTCTCTGAGTACCTCGAGGATCCCCTTCCCTCTTCTGCAATTTCTATCCCTTCCTCTCGAACTCATACAGCCTACGACGAGGCAGCGAGAGTCGCCGAAAGCGATCCCGAACCGAGAGCGAGAACCGCTTTGGCCTTCTCAAGTCGCAGCTTGTGGGTCCGGGACGCTCTCTTGTCACTCGTGCTCGCTCTCAACCTCACCAGTAGCCCTCGCGCGCTGTCCCGTAGCTCAACGATACTCTGCTCGCTGCAGAGCGAGCGTTTCTGGAACTTCTCCCCCGCTCTCTCTGTCTCTCTCTGCAGCGTCGTCGACAGGGCGCAGATGCCCGTGAGCGGTGCACGCCAGCTCGAGAGCGAGTCCTGGACCGGCAGTGTGTCCTCGAGCAGGCACTGCGAGGCAGAGAGGCGCCAGAAATCGCCCTTGCCGCACGGAGCTGATGAAGCCGAGCAGCCTCTCGTGCCGCTCTGGAGGGTTCTCGCGCGCGTTTGAGAGACTTGGAGAGTTCGAGCGAGAGCTGGAGCGGGCCGGTACCGCGGGCGAGAGGCGAAGGAAGAGAACCCAGCGGCGTTCCGTCTTCTCGCGCGCCGCAGCGCGGGACACTGCTTCGTCCTCGTGCGATGGTCCAGCTCGCTCGTGTCGTCTAAGACGGGCTGGTCCAGTGAGTCGCGTCCACCTGTGTACATTGCAGCATCTAGAGTCGCAGCGTTCGCTACTCTCGCCGACGTCCGTCCGTCCGCTGCTCCTCCTCCCATCCCTCCTTGCCAGCCGTTGTGCTCGACGAGGGGCGAGCACATCCCCCTTACGCAATGAGGCCCTGGTCGAGCTCGCGAACGAGCTGACGCACGCCCTCGGTGACCGCCGGCATGTCGAGGGGGAAGGGGGGGGAACGAGTGAGTGAGGGACGTACAGGACGGGGCAAGACAGGGCCCGGTGCCGCTCTCGCCGGTCGTCGACGTTGTCGGCTGGCAGAGACGACGCCGGCGCACTCGAGGATCGCGTTATGCCGCACCTGTCTGAGGAGGAGGTGAGAAATGGCGGTGAGCCTCGCTCGAGCCAGGGCGGACGACGGGCAAGAATCGCCGGGAGGAATGCCAGACGACTCACAGGCTATCGAGCAGCTGCACAGACGTATACGGTCGAGACCTGTAGAGGGTGGACGAGGGCAGGTTTAGTTTCTGACGACGCCGACGAGAGGCGACCGACGAGGAGGGGACGGGGCGGGGGACGGGGCGAAGCCTCACCAGCTCAGGAGACCATCTTGACGAGCGTTAGGTGAGCAGTTCTGCGAGTGTACGGGGCGAGGGGGGCGGATCGAGGAGGGGGAGGAGGGGGAGGACGAGGAGGCAGGTCAGCGCGAGTTCCTGGCGAGCGTGCGTCCTGCACCCAGCAATCCCTCGCTCCGCCGCTCTCGACCTCGACGACCGCAGCCCCAGCGGCTCTCGACCCTTGTCCTGCGCGCTGCGAGGGGGAGCCCGCGGACGACGACGCGCACCCTTGCCGAGGCAGCGGCCACGCGGGGACTCGCGGCGGGCGTGAGTATCTCGTGCGAGGTGCTGCTAAGGCTCGGCGGCGTGTCACACTCGAGCGCAGGACATGGGGAGGGGGGAAGAGGGGACGAGCGAGACGTTGGACTCACCGAACGAGGGGCAACCGAGGCAGAGCTCGAGGCGCACGGGTTGCGCGGGTCAAGGATCTTGAGGCATGTGCGCGGTAGGCGAGTGTGTCGAGAGACCGGCACGAGAGCAGCAGAGCGAGCCAGTCGGGCGACGACGAGGCGAGAGCGAGAAGGCGGGGGAGCGAACAGCGACAGCGCTCCCTTCCTCGCCTGCAAAGGCCACACTGGCTGGGCCTTTGCTCGCTGCAGCTGTCCCTACGAGTGCGCGCACCCGTCCACGCCGCCCTCGCGCCGTCTCGTGCGCCGTCGCCCGTCTCGTCCTCATCACCCTCGCCCACCGACAACCCGCCTCTGCCCAACGCCCACCGCCCGCCGGTCCTCGACAGCAGGCCTACTACGACCATGCGTCACCTGTGACCGACCTGCGCCCCATCACCGCTCCCGCCCACGTCATGTCGCCCCTCTCGTCCACCCCTCGCCTCGGTTCGACCGCGACGCCGCATCAGCGAGGCGCGCACTCGTCGCTGCCGCCTCGCCGGCAAGACGTCAATCGCGGCAGTCACAGCAAGAGTAGGGGAACAGGGCGACGCACGAGGGTGATCTTGGACTCGGCGAGGGGGCCATTGCGCTTGCTCCAGTTCTTCTCCCGGAAGTAGCGGATGACCTCGACAACGCCGACGTCCTCCAGGTCATCGTCGTCGTCGAGAAGGCGCTGCTCGGTGAGGACTGTGGAGGACCGAGTCAGGCGAGGCCGGCAGTGAGGAGCTCGAGGGAAAAGGGGACGTACCGCCGTCGCGGTTGCGGGCGCCGAACTGGTTGCGCTGCCCGGCCGAGGCAAAAGCGCTACGGCCATCGCCCGTGCACGCCGGCGCAAGGAGGATCTGGTTCTTGGGCGCGAACGGGTACACGCGGCGACGCTCGACCTCCTTCGAGTGCGCCATCGTGTCGAGGACGGGCGAGCGACCGTCGCCCGAGGTCGCCGGGGCCATGAGACCGACGATGCCGCCAGGACGTTCCGACAGGCACGGGTAGGCGCGGATGGCGTTGTCGGCCGTGACGCGGTCGAGGTGGACGAAGGCGGCCGAGCGACCGTCGCCCGTCGTCGCCGGCGCGACGAGACCGACGCGCCGACAGAGCTCGGCCGGGAGCGAGGGCCAGCCGACGCGGTTGCGGATGGCTATGCCGTGGATCGACTGGTTGAGGGCGGGCGTACGGCCGTCGCCCGTCGTCGCAGGCGCGACGAGGCCGACGATGCGGTCGGGGTCGTCCGAGAGCGCAGGGTAACACGGCTCGTCGAGGCCGACCGCGTTGTACAGGAGGTGGGTGACGGCCGCCGTACGGCCGTCGGCGGTGGTGGCCGGGGCGAGAAGGCCGATGATGCGGCTCGGCTTGTCCTGGAGGAGCGGGAACGGGGTGCGTTTGACGCTGGCGATCAGGCTGAGCTTCCACCCGGCGATGGCCGACTCGAGGAACCCGACGACGCCGACCGACTTGCCGATAGAGTGGCGGCCCGACGCAGACCACGACGCGGCGTACTGGTTGAGCGTGTCGGTGAACGACGCGCCGAGACGAGGCTGAGCTTCGTCCGACGTCCAGGTTCGGGCGTCGCGATTCTTGGTGAGCTGGACGTACGCCCAGGCAACAGGCATCGGGATGAAGAAGCCGGTGTCCGCGGCGCGCGACTTGGCGATGTACAGGCGCGACAGGACCCACAGGTTGTCCTTCTCGACCTCGACGCCTGCGAGGAACGCGACCTCGTTGATGGCGCGATCGGTCGCGTGGATGCGAGCGAGTCGCGAAAGTGCTTGGTCCTTGGGGGCGTACATGCCCAGCGAGACGTGCGACGTCGACTGCGACAGGTACGTGAAGGACGGGACGTGGTCGACGAGGCGCCGCTCGAGGTCGTTGGGCGTTGGCGCAGGCGAGGAGGACAAGGGCTGAGCCCAGTGGAGCGTGACGTCGGCCATCCAGGGCGGCGCGAGCTCCTCGTACTTGGGGATGGAGTGGAAGTCGCGCGGGATAGTGACCTTGAGGCCGTTGTCGGCGGCGAGGAAGGCGTCGTGCCAGGGCTTGACGATGCCGTAGCCAAAGTTGAGCGTCTCGCCGAGGACGAACTTGGTCCGGAAGCTCTCGATCGCGTTGTCGCGACGGACAAAAGCGGCATGGTGCCGGGCCGAGCAGCCGCAGCTGCCCCAGCTGACGCGGCCGTTGCGCGCGATCGGGAACGTGTGGTGCTTCGTGGACGCGCTGTGCTTGTCGTCGTCGTGCAGGTCGAGGAGCGCAACCTGGGAAGAGAGCGAGTTAGTCACAGGCGCGCGCAAAGGCCCAAGGGGGACTGGACGGACCTGGCCACGCTTGCGCGCCTCGAGTATGCCGAGCTTCTCGAGCATGCGGAGGGTCGGGATCGAGGTGTCGTCGAATCCGAGGGCGGCATCGGTGCGGTCAGGCGGGTAGAAGCCGCGAACGAGAAGAGGGTGCGTGAGGACCGAGGCGTCCCTGCAGAACAACGAGAAGAGTGAGCTCGGCGCAAAGAGTACAGGGAGACAGAGCCGACGTACCAGTGCGTCTTGTGGTGCGTGTGGAAGTCTGGACCGAGTGCTCGATCGGCCGCCTCGAGCTCCTCCTCGAAGACGAGCTTGATGCGCTGGTACTCGTCCTCGGCGAGCTGCAGGAACTGGGGGTCCTGGCACCGCTCGGTCTGGAGCTTGACGTTGAGGGCTCGTCGCTGAGCGATGCGCCGGCCGAGCGTCTCGTCGGAGAAGCTGCGGGCGTGCTCGGCGCGGAAGGCGAGCCAAGAGTCGGGCTCTTTGTCGGGAGGGGCGAGGTCGGGGTTGGCGTCGGCGAACACGGGCAGGTTGTCGGCCCAGGCGAGGTCCTCGCCCAAGTCGTCGCTCTCGCCGTACGGCTCGAGGGCAGGCGAGGGCGAGCGCGAACCGGGGGAGCTCATTGACGACGAGGGGGCGGAGGTGGGAGGGCGGTGCGAGAGGATGCTGAGGACGAGGCTGCCCTGGCGAGCTGGTGCTGAGGCGGTAGAGCGCTGCTGGTCTCTCGCTACAGGTGGCGAGGGTGGGTGGTCGACCGAGAGGAGCGAGCGAGCTGATGACAGCGAGCGACGCCGACGGGGCCTCGTCTCTCTCAAGCCAGTCGCCTCGACAGCTCGAGCAGCCTCACTACACGTCTAGAGCACCCCCTACCGACTCGCACCGGCAAAGCACGCCGCCCTCGCCGCTCTCCACGGCCCTCAGTCGCCCTCCTCCCCACACACGCACCTCTCGCTCGCCCCTCGCCTCGCGTCGTCTCGTCGCTATGCCTGAGCAAGACATCCAGCTCACCTGGGTCACCTACTTCAGCGGCGGCAAGGTGCGTCCCTGCCCTCCCGTCTCCTCGTCGTCGAGCCATCCTGACAGGTCGTCGCCGCTCGCAGGGGATCCGCATTGGCGTCCTGCCGATGACGCCGTCCGTGTTCGCCTTCTTTACGCTGTGCAACTACACCGAGACGACGATGGGCCCGACTCACGAGCTGCGTGCGTCTCTGCGTTCCCCGTGCTCCACTTCAAGCCGCCTCGCTGACCCGCCCTTCCCCCCTCTTCCCGCGACAGGCGAGGGCGAGGTCTACCTGTTCCGCGTGAGCAAGCCCGAGGCGCTCGTCAAGATCATGGGCGACAAGAGCAAGGCGTACCGGCTCTGGAAGGCGTGCGTCAACGTGATGCACCTCTCGTCTTTCTCGCGTCCGTCGTCCCTTTCCCTCCTCTCAGCCTCCCTCGAGATCTCAAGATGCGTCCATACTGACAGTCTCGCCGATTTGGGACACAGGTGGCCTGTACACGAACATGGAGAACCTCTTCCCGTGCGAGGACCTCGCCGCCGAGCTCGACCACGAGGGCATCCTCACGCCCGAGCAGCTTGCGCAGCTGCGCGCCGTCATCGAGAAGGCCAAGACGAGTCGTACGTCCACCTCCCACTCGATATCTGGCACCGGCGTTCCTCAAGCGCGAGAGCTGACCTCTTCCTTCACGCCGTCAGAGCCCGTCGACCAGAAGGAGGAGCTCAAGGCCGTCACCAACCTGGACGCAGGACAGCGTCGCGAGCTCGAGCAGCTTCTCGACCGCCAGGCGGTGAGCTCACGTCCATGCGCAAGTCCCACGCACCTCAGATCGTCAGACTGACCTCGCGCACTCGCAGGGCGGCCCGTTCGACTTCTCTGGCGCCGCCAAGAAGCGCGACGGCCTGCAGGGCATCGAGGACCTCGACAAGAACGACCACCAGCTCACGACCGAGCAGGT
Source organism: Rhodotorula graminis WP1 (assembly GCF_001329695.1). Classification (NCBI taxonomy): domain Eukaryota; kingdom Fungi; phylum Basidiomycota; class Microbotryomycetes; order Sporidiobolales; family Sporidiobolaceae; genus Rhodotorula; species Rhodotorula graminis. The sequence continues at coordinate 461,345 of NW_017264936.1, forward strand.
GCGCCTTCTTTTCGACCCAATCTCCTCAGGTTCGCGAGGACTGACACGGCTTGTATCCCCTCTCGCAGGTCATCGCAACGATCGAGGCCGGTTACGCTCGCGTCGACGACACGGTCGTCAAGGAGAAGATGGCCGTCACCATCAAGGGCATGTTCAACGACGCCACCGAGTACCGCGCCGCCAACCTCGCGTTCCAGCAGCAGCAGAAGCAGCAGCAGCAGGCGCTCGACGGCAGCTCGGCCGCGCACGGTGACGACAACGCGATGCAGGTCGACGAGACGCTGCCGGACCCGGGCAACTCGGCCAAGCGCGCGCGCGAGATCGCCGAGGCGAGCGCCTCGAAGCAGACGAGCGTCTCGAAGAAGCAGAAAAACGACGTCGCCGCCTCGACGGGCGACCGCCAGCGTGGAGGAGGTTTTGGCACGCCGAGCGCGGTCGAGCAGGGCGTCAACGGCAAGGGCGGCTCGGCGTCGTCGTCGAGGGTCGCGGGCAAGAAGTCGTCGTCGTCGTCGTCGTCGAAGGTCAAGGGCCAGGGCAAGGGCGGTGCGACCAACGCCTCGTGCGGCACGTTGGCGTCGTTCTTTGGCGTCACAAACGCCGTCGCGTCCACCTCGCGCTCGTCGAACGGGCGCCCGACGAGCGTCGGCAGCAACGAGCGCGCGCCGCGTCGCGGCACGAGCCGCCCGACGTCGCACGGCAAGAAGGCGTTCGTCGTCGACACGGACGACGAGACTAACGACTCGAACAAGGAGTCGTTCGTCGATGACGACGAGGAGGAGGAGGCCCAGTCGACCGAGTAAACGGTGCGCCCGCCTTTCACTTTCGTCAGCGCGACGTCGCAGACCTGACTCGGTACGGCTGCCGTCGCAGGTCAAGCCCTGAGCCCCGGTCGGCTGGACCGACCCCTCCCACCCCGTCCTCGTCTTCCTCTCGCCCTTCTCGACATACCCGCCTCTCTCCTCCTCCCGCCGTCGCCCTCACCTTCTTCCTTCCTTGGCTCCTTTTTGTCGTCGTGGTCGTCGTTCTCGTCCTTCTGGATATCTCTCTCGTGTCAGTACCCCGCCGTCCGACCTCGCAACCGCAACCCCGGTCGAGTCGGCAAGTCCTCGTTCCCCTCTCTCTCTCTCTCTCTCTCTGCCAGACTCGTCGTGCGCTTTTGCCCTCGCACCTTTTCTCCCTTTGCCACTTTGGTAGCTCGGCGCAAGCCCTTTTGGTCTCCTTAACGTTACTCGGGTGCTCGCAAGGAGAGAGGAAGGGAGAGTGCTTCGACCGTGCTCTCGAGCGTCTCGCTCTCGGGCCCTCGTCGAGGATCCGGCCTTCTCAAGTCGACGGCCGTGGCTCCGAGCGAGCCGGCGTTGCACAGTAGCGGCTCGACATCATTCTGTACGGTCGACTGTCTCGCGAAAGCTCTCTCGCTTGAACGAGAGAGAGAGAAGGTCGAACGAGTGCTTTGCGAGGGCCGTGCGAGGAGCTAGACAACGTTCTACGAGGAGGGGTACAACATGTGGTGCACAGAGAGGACGCGGGGTGTACGAGGAGGAGGACCGAGGAGGGCATCGGGAGTAGAGGGCAAGGAGAGGAGGAGGGAGGAAGAGAGCGCGAGAGGGAGGAAGAAGAAGATACGAGGGCTCAGGCGAAGTGCGCGGGATCTTGGGTCGTGTCGGCGCCGATGGTCTTCCACGCAGAGAAGACCCCGGTGAAGCCGTCGTCTTGCTCCGGGTGCGCGGCGTGCTGTTTTCTGTACCACGCGCGCTTGAGGAACTTCCAAAATTCGACCGCGCCGCAGAACAGCAACGTGGCGACAAACGCGACAATCCACTCCCAGGAGCACGAATCGTGTTTGAACACGACTGTGTTTAGAGTTGGGATATATACGAGACTGCTCGGGGAGGTCCAGGGTCAGGCAGGGGACGTCGAGGAGGAGGAGGAGGAGGTGGACGCACGGGAAGGTGATGAGGAAGCCGATGACGACGCTCCAGAACAGGAACTGGTTGCCCCAGACGTCGTGAGCCCATTGCGTGTACGGACTGAGGTGCGGAAGGCAGAGTCAGTACCGGCGCGAGGAGGAGGCGAGGAAGGAGGAGGAGGACGTCGCCGACGCACCGCTTCTCGGTGCCCGGACGACCCATGTGGAAGAACGAGCGACGCAGGTCCATCATCTCGAGGGCGAGGAACAGGAGGCAGAAGACCATGGTCGCCCAGGTCGCCGAGCGGGCGCGGAAGACGAGGCGCGAGCCCGGGTCGCCGTTGATGGTGTTGTTCGAGTCTCGGCCGAGGTTGCCGTCGCCGAAGCCAAAGACGATGACGGCGAACGTGCCAATGTCGACGGCGGCGCCGATGATGCCGTACACGAGGATGTCGAGGAGGACCTCGGGAGCAAAGACGCCCATCTTGAGGTTGTGCGGCTTGCGCGTGAGGATGTCCGGGTCGGCCTTCTCGGCGCCGAGGCCCATGGCCGGGAACGACGACGTGATCATGATGACCCACAGGATCTCAACGGGCGCGAGCGGGAAGACCGACAGGTTGTCGTCGTCCTTGAACGCGAGGCCGATGAGGAGGACGAGCGCCTGCATGACGTTGCCGGCGAGCAGGTGCAGGACGAACTTCTGGATGTTGGTAAACATGCGACGACCCTCCTCGACGGCGGCGAGGATCGAGGCAAAGTTGTCGTCGGCGAGGACGATGTCGGACGCGTCCTTGGCGACGTCCGAGCCGTTCTGGCCCATGGCGATGCCGACGTCCGAGCGCTTGAGCGAGGGCGAGTCGTTGACTGTGTGCGGGAGAGGCGTCAGGGTCGGGTCCGGAGGGCGGGAGAGGGAGGAGGAGGAGGAGGACGCACCGCCGTCACCGGTCATGGCCACGAACGCCTTGCGACGGTGAAGCGCCTCGACCATGCGGACCTTGGTGTGCGGCGCACAACGAGCGATGACGAGGGGGAGCATCGGGAGCTCGTCGACCTGGTCGTCCGAGAGGCGGTCGAACTGGGCGGCCGTCATGACCATGGCGTCGACGGCCTCCTTGCTCATCGTGTTGACCTGACGCGGGAGGATGCCGACCTGGAGGGCGATGGCGCGAGCGGTGGCGGCGTGGTCGCCCGTGAGCATGTGGACCTGGACGCCGGCGCCGTGGCACTGGCGGACGGCACCCTTGGTCTCGGGACGAGGCGGGTCGTACAGGCCGACGAGGCCGAACAGGGTCATGCCCTTCTCGAGCTCGGTGCGGTCGTAGTCGCCGTTCGACGTCGACGGGCCGGCGAACGGCTTGGCGGCGAGGGCGAGGACACGAAGACCCTGCTCGGCGAGCGCCTCGACGTTGGCGAAGATCTCCTCCTGCGTCTTGTCGTCGATCGGCTTGGGGCCCTCGGCCGTCTCGATCGTGTCGCACACCTCGATGAGGCGCTCGACAGCGCCCTTCATGAAGACGAACTGCTTCCTGCGAGTCGGCGGTTTGAGAAGGTCAGTTCTCGGGATCGGTCGAGGGGCTCGAGCGCGAGGGGAATGAGGACGCACTCGTCGCTCTTGCGGACGTAGAGCGTGCTCATGCGCTTGACGTCGCTGTCGAAGGGCGCCTCGTACATGAGGTCTGCGCAGGGGAGGGGCAGAGAGAGAGTCAGGACGGGCTCGGACGGGCTGAGGAGGGAAAGCGAGGACGTACGCCAGTCGGGCGAGTCACCCTCGACCCAGCGCTCGCGGCCCCAGTCGAAGCGGTGCGCGAGCGTCTGGATGGCGCACTCGGTTGGGTCGCCTCGGGCGGTCCAGCCCTCGCCGTCCTTCTTGAAGACCTTGGCCGTGCTGCACATGCTCGCGACGTTGAGGAACGTCGACAGCGGCTCGCCGCCGTCCTTGAGGAGGTCGGACGGGCCCTTGGGCTGCGGGCGCGACTGCTTCTTGGGCTCCTGCGACGCCTCGGCGGCCTCGGTCGTCTCGCCGTCCGACTTCTTGGCGTCGGCGGCGGCGGCCGACTCGGCGGGCGAGATGGGCGAGTGCGAGAGCTCGGCGATGGTCGGGTTAAACGGCTCGGGCGACTCGCCGACGTAGATGGTGCCACGAGCGGGGAGCCAGGCCGCGCGAACGACCATCTTGCCTGCGAACGAGTTTGGGAAGGTCAGGTTTTGGCCGAGGTCGAGAACGAGAGAGACGAGGAGAGACTCACCCTGCGTGAGCGTGCCAGTCTTGTCGGAGCAGATGTCGGTGACGGCGCCGAGGGCCTCGAGCGAGTCGAGCTTGCGGACGATGACATTGCGGGCGACCATGGCCTTGGTGCCGCCGGCGAGCGTGATGGTGAGGACGACGACGAGCGAGGCCGGGATCATGGACAGGGCGGTCGCGATGGCGTACCTGCAGGTCGAGGGCGCAGACGCGTCAGGAGGACCGCTCGAGGGAGAGGAGGAGGAGGAGGAGGGAGAGGACGCACAGGATGATCTCGTTCTTGCCCTGGAAGTCGTTGGCGGCGAAGCAGAACAGCGCAAAGACGCAACCGATGCCGAAGAGCGAGATGGCGAGCCACGACAGGGTGCGCTGCAGGGGCGTGCCGACGTTGGTGCCGAGGAACTGGCCAATGATGTCCCAGGTCGTGAGGGCCCACGCCGCCGGGTACCGGTGCCACGGCGCCTTGCCGTCCTCGTTGCGGCGAACCTTGCGGACCTTGGAGTCGCCGCCGCGAAGCGACTCGGCGATAGCGCCGATGGACGTGTTCATGCCGGTCGCGACGACGACGCCCTTGGCGCGGCCCTTGGTGACGGTGCTCGACGAGTAGGCCATGGTGATGCGGTCTGCAGGGGAGTATGTGAGTCAGGTCGTGTCGTAGATAGGTCTCGCGAGACAGAGAGAGGCAGACGCACCGCCAACGCCGACGTCGCGAAGGTCGAAGTTGCCGCCCTTGGTCTCCTCCTCCCAGCTCGCCTCGGCGTCCTTGGCGACAGGGAGCGACTCGCCGGTGAGAAGCGCCTCGTCGGTCTCGAACTGTGTACGTGGACGAAGGTCAGACGCCGTACTCGAGAGGAGAGAAGCAGCGAGACGCACGTTGACGGTCTCGAACAGGCGCAGGTCGGCCGGGATCGTGTCGCCCGTCTTGACCTCGACGATGTCGCCGACGACGACTGTCGGCGACGGGACCGTGATGATCTTGGAGTCGCGAATGACGTGAGCGTTGGGCGAGGCGAGCGAGCGGAGCGAGTCCATCGTCTTGGCGCTGCGGGCGGGTTTCGGGTCAGTTCGGCGTCGCTGTCGGCGGGGAGGATAGAGAGGAAGGGGGCTCACGAGCTGAATTCTTGGAAGAAGCCCACGCCGACGTTGATGGCGATGACGGCAATGATGACGCCGCCCTCGATCCACGACTTGATGGCTGTGCGAGGAGGAAGACGAGGTCAGCTCGCCGCCGAGTGCTCCGACGACGATAGCGGCTGCGCAGGCTCACCGAGCGATACCACCGCACACGCGACTAAGACTAGAACCATCGCGTCTGCAGGTAGAAGAGGAGGAGGAGGTCGAGAAGGAGGAGGAGGGGGACGGGCGGGCCGGCGAGGTCAGTTTCTGCGCCTGCGGCGACAAAGAGAGAGGGGAGGGGACGCACTGCAGACCTGGCCGGCGAGGATCTTCCACGGCGAGACGCCGCCGCCGCCCTGGAGCTCGTTGGGCCCGTCGCGCTTGAGGCGCGAGTCGGCGTCGGACTTGGTGAGGCCGTCGTCGAGCGACGTCTCGACGCGCGCGGCGACCTCCTTGGCCTTGAGCGCGAACCAGAACGTCTCGGTCGCCGTCTGGCCCGACATGCTCGGGCTTAGCTTCTCATCGGCGGCGGGCGCTTTGCCGTTCGAGGCGGATGCAGGCATGCGAAAGTCGAGAGGTGCTGCTGGTGGTTGCGGGTGGGTGTAGATAGGGTGCTGTAGTGCTGTAGGTAGAGCTCTAGGTGCGTGTCGGAGCTCTGGTGGGGTGGTAGAGCTGGTGCGCGATGAGCGAGGAGGAGGAGGAAGAAGCTGTCGGCGGCCGGACGCGAGCGTCGCGCGAGGCTGGCTTGCCGTGGGGGCAAGGCTATCGTGCCAAGCCCAGAAGCAGGCAGCGAGGCCGAGCGTCTTCCCCTGCAGCGCGAGCGGAGCTGCATGACGGCGCCGAACCAAGGAGGGTCGACCCTCGCCAAGACCGGGCTCTCGACTTCGAACTCCGCGCCTTGCCGCGCCTGTCGTACCTTCCATCTCTGCACTCGCGCTCTCTCCTGAAGGCTGTCCCGCGAGCTCCTGGCCACTCTGCACGCGCTGCAGCAAGCACGAGATGAGAAACGAAGCGGCCCGTGCGCGCGAACCGAGCGGGCTCCGGCCCGCGGCGCACACGCCTCGCCCGGCACGTGCGGCAGCGGGCCGGCGGCGTCGATCGCTCTCGCTTGGCGGTTTCGGCGTCGTTCTTGGCGACGCCTCCGCTCGCTGCAACTCCACGGCCCTCTCTCGCGCGAACCGCTCGTCGCCACTGACGTGCTCGAGAAACTGAGATTACGAACCCGCGACCGGCGAGAGAACAAAAAATGACGAGGGAGAGGAGCGCATCGTCGACGAGAGGGAGAGACGAGGCTCAAGCGGCCTCACCGAGCGCGCGAGCGTCGTTGTTGTCGAGGATCGTCGCAGGGTGGCCGGCGAGCGTCTCCTGGTGCCCGAGCGGTGCGGTCGACAGGCAGGCGTTGACGAGGGCGCGGCCGAGCGTGACGGTCGAGATGGAGAGCGACGAGCCGATGAAGGGAAGGCGAGGGACGAGGGCACTGCGAGTCGACGTGGATGGGGGTGTGGGAGACGGCGAACGAGAGGATGGTGGGCGCGAGAGGCGGAGCGAGGCAAAGAGTCAGTCGACGAGTGACAAGGAGGAGGGAAGGAGAGAGAGAGAGAGAGAGGTTCGGCTCCGAGGACGGGATCGACTCACACAGCCACCTGCTCAGGGATGCGCCGCTCGCCTCGCCCACCCGGCGCAAGCAGGACGCCCGGCCTGGCGATCACTGCTCGTGCATAGCCCAGCGCGGCCAAGCCCTCCTCCGTGAGGCCCTTCGACTTCGAGTAGGGGAAGAACGACGACGAGTCGGCGCTCTTGGACTGTATGCGCAGGCAGAGTATCAGTCGCTGCACGTGCACGAGGCCGACCGCGACGACGGTCGGCGAGAGCCAGGTCGGCGAGAGAAAGAGGGGACGGACCGAGACGTAGACGACCGACTGCTCCTTGCCCTCCTTGCGCGCCGCCCTTGCCGCCGCCAGGACGTACTCGCGGTCGATGCGCTCGAAGCGCTCTGCGCTGCCGGCGTTGGCGCGCGTCGTGCCGAGCGCGATGAGGACGGCGTCGGCGTCGGCGTCGCGCAGCTTGGCCGTCTCGGGCCCGCCCGCCGTGCCCTCGCTCAGGAGGGCCTCAAAGTCGAGCGACTCGTGGCGGAGCTTGTGGTGGGCGGGAACGGGCGGCGCGGTGCGGCCGAGCGTGAGAACGGTCGAGATGCGGGCGTCGGCGAGGGCGGCGGCGAGAGCTTGGCGGCCTGTCTCGCCGGTCGCGCCGAGGAGGATGAGGCGCTTCTGCGTGGCGGCCATGGTCTGGCTGGCGAGGATCAGGCGAGGGACGAGTCGGGAGCAGAGCGGGGGAGGTTCGACGAGGAGGTCGGCAACTGCGAGGGATGCGAACGGGTTAGCTCTGCCAGGTCTCCCCGAGACTGTCCCTTGCGCTACCGAGTGGCTGAACAGGTCTGGGACTCGCCTGGTTGCTGAGGAGGGGAGATGGAGATGACGAGGTTTCGAGATGAAGACCGTCGACGAGGACAGCAGGGCGGCGGCTGCGAGTTGGACGGGTGGACAGGCTGGAGCGAGTAGAGCAAGTTGCACTGGCTGTAGCACGGCCTGAGTGGGGGGGAGAGACGGCAGCTTCGCCAGTCGCCTCCTCCGTCGCGAGTGGGGGCGGGTCGTCGTCCTCCTGCTCCGACGACGACGGGGCAGCTCGTGCACGTGCTGCAGCAGCAAGGACGGCAACCTGGTCGACCGCTCCGCCGCTCAGCTTCACCGGCAGCTCGCCGCGCGACGCCGCCGTTCCCACACTCCGCATCCCTCCTCGACCCCGCTCGAAGGGCTGCGGCCGCCTCCCCGCATGCCGCGAGCGCATGGAGAAGCCGCGCGCGGCGGCTGCGGACGTGCCCTAAGCTGTAGCGCGTTCGCGCCGTAGCGCGTCGCCTTCTTCCCGGCGCCCTGCGGCTCGACGACGGCCCGCCTCAGGCGCTGCAGGGCTCGCCAGCTCCGCTCGCGCGCAAACGCCGATGGTCGCCGTCTTCTCGTCCAACCTCGTCGAGCGCGCGGCGTCGAGCGCGTCCGCCTTCCAGTTTGCCGGCCCCGCCTCGCACAGCTGCGTCCAAAGCGCGCGCTCGAGGCTTCTACGAGCGCCGCAGCTTGCCCAAGTCCTCGAGGCGGAGCTCTCGCACCGTCCAGCAGAGCTCGCACGCAGAACCCTCGTCGCTGGGTCGAAGCGTGTATTGGCTTGCGCTCGCTCCCCCTCAATCTCGCTGCGCAGACGGCGTCAGTGGTTGGCTCCCTCTCGACCTCGACCTTCCCGCCGCGGTCGACGCCGACGCGAGCTGGAGCCACCTTCGACGAGCGCGATCTCTGCCTTTCCTTCAGCGCCTGTGCTCGAACCTGTCCGACGCTCGTTTCCTGCGCTTCTCGGACAAGGCCCGATCGCTTCTCGCCTCGAGCGCCTTTGCGCTAGTCAAGGCTCGGATTCTTTCGCCCTGCCGGCCGGCGTCGAAGGTCGCAACACTCGCACAGAGCCCCGAAACCTGTCGGGCAGCAGACTCTCCATCGAAGGATGCTTCTCACGCCGCGCACACAGGGTCGTCAACGGTCCTGCAGCACCCCGACCTCTCGCTCCCTCTCTTTCCCGCCAACCTCCACCTCGTCTACCTTCCTCGACCCTCACCCCTCGCCGTCCTACAGCTCAACATGGTCAAGATCTCCCTCGCCGTCTTCCTCGCCGCCCTGCTGAGCGTCGCAATCGCCAGCGCCGTCCGTGCGTCCCCTCGTCTCTCTCCCTCTCTCCCTCTCCCTCCTCGCTCGAGCCCGTCCCTGACGCCTCTCGTCGATTCTCTCGACAGCGTACGACGCTCGCGAGGCCCGCATCGTCAAGGTCCGTGCGCTGCGCGAGGCCGCCGAGCAGGCCAACCTCGTGAAGCGCCAGGGCAACTCGGCCTTTGGCCACTCGCAGGGCAACGGCCGCGGCAACGGCAACGGCAATGGCAACAACGGCAACGGCAACGGCAACAACAACTCGGGCAACGGCAATGGCAACGGCAACGCGGGCAATGGGAACGGCAACGGCAACAGCGGGAACGGCAACGGGAACGGCAACAACGGCAGCAACAACGGCAACGGGAACAACGGCAACGGTAACGGCAACGGCAACGGCGGCGTCCCTCCCCCCTTCCAGTTCGACCCGTACAACTGCGGCAGCGTGCGTCGACGTTCGCCTTGTCCTCCTCCCCCTCCTCGAACCTCGTCCTGACTCAGCTTTCGACGCCCTCTCGCAGCGTGGCGCCGTCTGCCCCGCCTCGTACAACGGCGTTGGCACCCCGTCGTGCACGTACGGCGTCTGCTCGCTCCGTGCGTCGTCATCGCCGCCTCTTTTCGTCCTCGGCCCGCACTGACCCTCGCTCTGCCTTTCCTCCTTCCCCACGCAGGCTGCCCGCCCGGCTACGTCAACTACAACTCGCAGAACCCCGAGCTCCCGAGCTTCTGCGCCCCGGCCTAAGCGTACACGCTCCCTCGTCGTCGTCGTCGTCGCCGCCGCACCGTCCTTCCTCCCCTTCCTTTTTCCTCCTGCACATGATTGCGCCTCTTTGGGTCCACCCTCCTTCACGACTCTCTCGTTCCTCGTCTTGTCTCGTCTCGTTCTCTTACTCGGCCCATAGAGCTCTGTGTAGACCTTGCGCGTCTTGCGAAGCCAGCATCGTCCTTCTCAAGTTCGCCTCTCCTCTCGGCGCTCGACCCGCTCGCGTCGATGTCAAAGCGCGAGTTTGCTTTTCCCGCTTCTCGCTTCGTTTTTTTTTGGCCCACACGTGCGCCGCTCTCCCTGCTACTGTAGTTATCTACAGTTCGCGCCTGCTCGAACAAGCCGCGATCGCGTTCTCCACGCGCGGCGGACGAAGCGCGCTAGCACCTACTCGTCTTCGTCCCCTCGACTCTTCTCCGCCCGTCCTCGCTCAACGACCCTAGAGACCGCTGCGGGGCAGCGCGCACTCAATCGCTCGATGCTTCTCGCGAACAGCGAGAGGGCGGTCGCCGTCTCGCGGCGAGCGGCTCTTCCTCTTCCCCCTCCCACCGACCTCGCCGCACGTTCTCCTTCCTCGTCTCCTCGCCCTCCCCCTCGTCCCTCCTTTCCTCGTCACCTCTGAGCCCACCATGGTCAAGCTTTCGCTCGCCGTCTTTCTCGCCGCGCTCCTGAGCGTCGCCGTCGCTGGCGCCGTACGTGCGTCGCCTTCTCTTCCTCTCCCTCCTCGTCTCTCAGTCACCCGATTACTGACTTTCTCGCCCCGCATATCAGCCGCCGACGCTCGCGAGGCCCGCATCATCAAGGTTCGCGCCCTTCGCGACGCCGCCGAGCAGGCCAACCTCACCAAGCGCCAGGGCAACTCTGCGTTCGGCCACTCGCAAGGCAACGGTCGCGGCAAGGGCAAGGGCAAGGGCAAGGGCAAGGGCAACAACGGCAAGGGTCACGGTCACGGTAACGGGCCCGACCTCGACTTTGACCCGAAGAACTGCGGCAGGGTGCGTCGACGCTCGCCTTCTCGACCTTCCTGAGCCGCAGCCTGACCAGTCCTCGTACTCCCTGCAGCCCTTCTTCGAGTGCCCGGCCTCGTACAACGGCGTCGGCACGCCGCACTGCGACTACGGCCACTGCAAGCTCCGTGCGTCTCGAGCTCGTCGCGCACGTCTCATTCCGTCGCGCGCACTGACCCTCGGTTCCTCGCCCCGCGTCTCGCCGCGCAGGCTGCCCTCCCGGCTGGAACCAGTTCCTGTCGCACCACCCCGAGCTGCCCAACTTCTGCGCCCCGGCCTAACGGCGTACGCCCTCGCACCGCCGACAAACTCTCGCTCGCCCTCTTGCCTTTCCGCCTCTCGTACATGGTTTTGCCTTCACTTTGCGTTCGTCGCCTCTCATCCTCGGCTCCTCGTCTCGTTCGACCTTTCCCACAACCTCTAGAGATCTATGTAGATGCGCTGGGCGCACTTCTGCTGCGACGCGCTTGCCGTTCCTTTCGTTGCGCCCTCGCAGAGCGACCGTGAGAGTCCGAGAGATCACATTTGTCTTTCTTTCTCGGGTCAGTTCCGTGAGTGAGAGATTCTGACTGCCTTGCACGAGAGCAACTGCCAGAAGATGAGGACGCCAGCGAGAGAGAGAGCGCTCCTCCTGGCGCCGCCGCCGACGCCGGACGACGAGTGGCTTTCTCCCACCGCTCTCCCCGGCCCCCACGACTGGGTGCACGTGCCATGGCTGCCTTGAACGGCGGCACTGGCGGTGCAGACGCTCCACCCGAGTCGCCCCTGGTCACCTCCTTCCTCGACAGATTGTCCTCCGCCCAGTTTGGCCGACTCTACGCCGCGCCGGCGAGCTGCCTGTCCATCTTCCGGTGCGTTCCTCAACACTCTTCTCCCTCTCGCATGCGCGCGCAGCCCCAACGAGCGAGTATTGACCCTCTCTCGACCTCCTCCCCACCTCGCACTGATGACACCTCCAGGATCCTCCCCGTCACGGCGAGGCATGTCGTGCTCAACATGCTATGGTACGACGAGCTCGTGCGAGTGCGCGACGTCGCCCTGTGGGTCCGCGAGCGCAAGAGCGAGGGCGGCGACAAGGGCGAGCGACGGTGCGTCCACTCTCCTCCTCCTGCGGGTCCTTGCCGGGGCTGTGCACGCCTGTGGAGGCGGCCAAGATGACCAGGTGAGCTGACTGCGGCCCCCCACGCGCAGGCACCTGACGGCGACCCTGTCGGCCCTCTTCCACCTGCACATCCTCTCGCCGCGAGGCGCTCACCCTTCAAGCGCCTTGAGCGACGACGCCATTCTCGACATGAGCGAGGGCTTCCGGGACAGCTTCAAGCTCGCGCTCACTGGCGGGTGCGTCCAACCCCTCCCCTCGTCGCACGTCTCGCCCTCGAGTCGAGCGCTCACCATGTCCTCCTCGCCTGCAGCGGCAAGAAGGGCTCGTTCGGTGCAGCGGCGACGGTGCAAGACGACGAGATCACGGTGCAGTACCTCGACACGTACGCCGAGACGCAGTGGGAGGTGCGTCGTGCCCGTCCCACTCTGTCGACCATCGAAAGGGCGAGCCTGACCCGGCCCTTTTTATCGAGCAGACGATCCAGCACTTCATGGTCGGGTCCGAGTCGGGCGCCAAGAAGCCTGGCGACAAGGTCCTCGGTCTGCTGGCCAAGAGCGGCCTCATGTTGTCGACGTGCGTCCTCGCTTCCCTTTCCCTCATCCTGCCGGCCCGGGACTGACCCTCTCGCCACCACCCACGCAGGACCGCCTCGCTCCGCAAGATGCGCATCACGTCCAAGGGCTTCCAGTTCCTTCTCGAGGACGTCAACACGCAGCTGTGGGACCTGCTCCTCGTCTACCTCGACGAGTCTCAGGTGCGCCCCATCGCCTTTCTTTGTCGACGAGCCTCGAAACTGACTCTTTCTCTCGCCCGCCACAGGACCTCGTCGAGACGATCGGCTTCCTCTTCATGCTCAGTTCTCTCGAGCTGGGACGGGTGCGTCGGCGCCGCTCTCTCTCTCTCGCCCAACGGTCGATCCTGACATCGTCCTGTCCCTCGCAGGCCTACCTCACCGACAGCCTGAGTCGGGCACAGCTCGGCGTCCTGCAGGACCTCGCCGAGTACGGGCTTGTCTACTACCCCGATGTGCGTCCTCGCTCCCTCCCTCGACAGCCCAAACGGCGCGCTCATGACGACCACCTTAACAGCCGCGCTCGTCCCTCTTCTACCCGACCCGCCTCGCGACAACCCTCACCTCGTCCGCACCTCCCCTCGTCTCGTCGCGTCACACGAACGAGGAAAAGGGCTTCATCGTGCTCGAGACCAACTACAAGCTGTACGCCTACACGTCGAACCCGCTCCAGATCTCGGTCCTCGGCCTGTTTGCCCACCTCAAGACGCGCTTTGCCAACTTTGTCACGGGCCACATCACGCGCGAGAGCATTCGCGAGGGCCTCGCCAACGGCATCACGGCGAACCAGGTGCGTCGGCGTGCCGCCCTTTCTCTCTTGCCGACGTTGCTCTCTGGCCGACCGAGACTGACTCTCTGCCTCACTCTCGAGCAGATCATCTCGTACCTCTCTTCTCGTGCGCACCCGCAGATGCGGGCCCACGCCGGCAATGACGACAAGCTCCTCCCGACAACGGTCGTCGACCAGATCCGCCTGTGGGAGCACGAGCGGCGCCGCATCCAGACGACCGACGGTGCGTCCCGCCCTTCCTCCTTCCTCGTCTCTCTCTCGCCTCCTCAGCGCGCAACGACCCCCTGACGTCGCTCGCCCTCCCTCGCCGCAAAAACAGGGTTCCTGTACGACGACTTTTCGTCGACGCACGACTACGAGCTCGTCGTCAACTATGCGCGCGAGATCGGCGCCATCGTGTTTGACGAGCCGCGCATGCGCAAGGTGTTTGTCACGGCCGACGGGCACCTCCAGGTCCGGTGCGTCGCGCTGCGTCCTCTCGCTCTCCCTCCCTCCTCGTCTCGTCGAGGTGGTCGGGCGCGTGAGCGCGGACGAACTCGCCGACGCATACTGACTCTCTCTCTTTTGCGCCCGCAGCGAGTTTATCAAGCGGCGCATGGCGGCGGCGCAGCAGGAGGCGGCGGCCGCAGCAGAGGGAGTGCCGCCAGCATGAGCGCGAGCGAGGAGGCTCGAGCGGGGAGAGGGTCGTTGCGTCTGGCCGAGCGCAGCTCGTCTGGACGAGGTGCGAGGTGGTGCTGTAGTAGGGCGTGTTGTATGTACTCTCAAGCAGGGCGTCGCCGTCATTTTGCGAGACCAGCGCTCCGCCGGCGCCGGGCCGAGATGCGACGACAAAGGACCTGGAGAAGCGGGGTAAGCTGGTTCGGCTCGTCCCTGCTCGCTCTCCTCGCTCTCTCGCACAGCTTGCACGCTACACGCACGCTCGCCTGCCGACTGGCTGCGATGCTGCTGCGCCTGCTCGCGCCCTGTCGACGCGCAGCGAGCCACGGCCTCGCCGCCCGGTCGCTCGTCGCCGCCGTCGCCTCAAACCGCTCCTGCAGCTCCGCGACCGGCCCAGTTGTCGAGCTCAAGCGCCTGTCAGCACCTGAGCGGTACATCTACGAGCCGGCGAGTCGACTCGCGGCGCCGAGCGTCGTCGTCGAGCAGGACGAGGTCGTCGAGACGACCGCCTCCTCCTCCGCCTTCTCGTCGCCGTCAAGCTCTCCTGTACCGGCAGCAGCTACGTCCACGGCGACGGTCGAGCATGTCGAGAAGGCGGTCAAGGTCGACGAGTGGGCATGGCGGCGAGCGCGAGGTGCCGGCCTCTTTCGCTGGTTATGTTGTACGTCCGCTCCTCTTTGGCGCCTGGTGTTCGCCCCCACCTGACTTCCCGCACGCACAGTCAGCCGGTACCTGTTTGCGCTCCGCAATACCTTCCACCTGCGCGACCTCAAGCTCTACAGGCCGTCGACCTGGTTGCCCAAGGGCGCACCGCCGTTCAAGATGGTCGAGCGCCGCAACGAGGACGGTCTCTCTTATCTGGGCGTCAGCCACGTGCAGATCGCTCGGGTGGAGGACTATCTCGTCAGCTCTGGACGAGCGAGCGCGGCTCGAATGCCCAAGCTGTCGCTCTCGTCCGGCCTCAAGAACCCAGGTCTCGCCAGTGGTCGACCCATCCTCGTCGCCGACAAGACGTTCTCCAGCGTCCTCGGAGGTCTGCGCCGCCGCAACGCGCTCAAACGAGCGGCATTGCGGCGTTTGCAGGACAGCGACGAGCCTTCAGCGCCGGTCGTCGAGCCGGGCACGGACCTGTCCGCCAAGAACCCGTCGTCGGCGACAGCTCCTCCTGCGGCATCCTCCTCCTCTTCCACATCTCGACCGACGTCTTCGAGCTCATCGGCAGCAGGCCTGTCGACGGTGTCGCCTGTTCTCGACGACACTGTTCCAGACGGCCTTGTCGAACCGGCCGCCGATGGCCTCGCCGACGTCCTCGACGCCGATGTCGCCGTCGATGAGCGCTCAACTAGTCGAGCGCCAGACGCTCCTACTCGTCACCTGCCGCTCAAGTACTACGAGGTCGTCAAGGAGGCGAGCCGGGTCGCCTCGAGACACTTTGACCTCGAGGCGATGCGTTTCGCCTACGCGCACGCCGTGCAGCACGGCAGCGCCGCCTTCCTGTCGATCGACCTCGAGTGGAGGGCCGAAAAGCGTGCGACGTACCTGACCGAGGTCGGCTGGAGCTCGCTCGAGTTCATCGTCGACTCGGAGACGGGCAAGGTCGAGGAGCGACGAGACGGTCTACAAGCCTGTGCGTCCCTGTTACCTCTCTCTATGCTCGAGGTGTCTCCCTTATTGACAAGGCCTTCTCTCTCTGCAGTCGTGCGCGAGAACACGCGCCAGGGCAAGCTCTCTTCACTCGACAACGTCAAGTTTCCGTTCGGTCGGACCGTCGTCCTGCCCCAACGTGCCCTGTATCACACACGCTCGCCGCCGTCATCCACACCCTGTCGTACCAGAAGCAGCTCTTCCTCATCTTCCACGACCCTCGCGGCGACCTGCGCGCACTCGACCTGCTCGGGTTCGACACGGCACGCGACTTTCACACGAACCTGCGCATGCTCGAGCCACTCTCGGCCGACGAGCGCGTCGCTCGAGTCGTCGACACGCAGCGTCTCTTCAGCGCGTGGGTCGGGCGAGCGCCGAGGACCGGCCTCGACCGGGCCTGCGCCGAGCTGCAAGTGCGCACGGACCGCGAGCTCTTTCACAACGCCGGCAACGACGCGCACTGTGCGTGTCCCTCTCCCTGCCCACCAGCGTCACCTCACTAACCCGATCTCGCGCGCGCAGACACGCTCGCCCTCTTTGAGCGCCTCATGAACCGCGCGCTCAGGCCCGACCCGACCTCGCCGCTCGTGGTCGGCCTTTCGGAGCGCCCAACAGCAGCGGCGCTCGAGGAGCTGCACCCGTCCTTCTCGCAGAACGAGCAGCAAGAAGTGGAGGACGACGAGGAGCAGGAGCAGGAGCGTGAGCAGGACGATGGTCGAGACGAACCTGTTGAGGAGGAGGCGCAGGAGGGGACGTCGGCGTCGCATTGAGCACTCTTCTCGGTCATGTCTCCTTGTTGTTTGTACGCCCATACCGCTTTGCAAGCCGCACCCCTTCCCTCTCGGTCGTGCTGTCCTCGAGAGCGTCGAACGCGAGCTGCCTGCTGGCTCCCTCCCTCGAGAGCGGCGCGCCTCATCGCAGGCTCGATCCGCCCCGGCCGTCGTCGCTGAGCGTGCACACAGCTCAAGCCAGTGGCACCTCGCGACTCGGCGGCGGCGGAACAAGCTCGAGCGCAGAGAGGGAGCTCTCGCTCGCACCGGAACCTCGGCGGACGGCCCTCTCTCGACGTCCTCCTGCTCGCGCACGAAAGGGGCCTGGAAACTTTACAAGCGACAAGTGTCCTACGAAATAGAGACGAGGGGAAAGCCAAGGACAGAGTGGTACAGGTGCGCGCGCGTCGCTCACGCCTCGAGCTCGACGCCCGAGTCCTCGTCGAGCATGCTCGCGAGGCCGGCCGCCCGCCGCGAGATGCCCGTCAGGGCGTCAACGAGGAGCTCCTTGGCGTCCTCGACGCGGCTCACGACCTCGTCGTCCTCGACAAGCTCGTCGGCGTCGTGCTCGTGCTCGCGCGCCTGGAAGAGGTCGCTGCCGAGGAGGCGGCGGAGCGAGAGCGTCTCGGCGTGCAGGGCCGGGTTCGGCTTGAGTGCGACCTTGACGTCGTCGTTGTCGCCGCTCGAGGTCGTCGGCTCGACGTAGGCGCCCTGGCGGCGGACGAGGAGCCACGAGAGGGTGACGGTCGCGAGGAGGTCGACGTCAGACGAGGGGTGCTCGGTCGGCGAGGTGAGGAACGTCGACAGGGCGGTGCTGATGGGGCCGGTGAGGGCGGGCGCGATTAGGCGGAGGAGGGGCGCGGCGCATGCGAGGCGCGAGAGCGCGTCCTTGGACCCGAGGACGAGCTGCGCGAGGAGCGTGCGCGCCTCGGCGAGGTCACCTGCCGTCGACGAGGGCGACGACGACGGCAATGACGACGATGTCGACGGGTAGGTGCCGGCGCGGTAGCACGACAGGAAGACCTTGGTGACAAGGGCGAGGTTGCGGAGGTCCGTGCCCTCGGGCATGGCCCGGTACACGACGCCGGCCGTCTCATCGGCGTCGGCTAGGCTGGCGAGCGACTCTGCGGCAGCCTCTGCTGTCGGCGGCGACGACGACGACGACGCGGTCGAGCCTGCGACGGCGACAAAGATGGTCGACCACGCGTCCTTCATCGCGTCGTGGCACGCGTCCTCGGCGACGACGAGGAGCGGCACCGTGTCGCTCGACGCCGACGCCTCGTCGGCCTGCTTGACGGACCTCGACTCGGGCGCGAGCAGGCCGGCGACGGTGGCCCACTCGCTCGCGAGCGCGAGGTCGACGAACGAGTCGCCCTCGGGCGCGTCAACCTTCTTGCGGCGCGCCGCCATGCGCTGCCAGCGCGCCTCGGCCCAGCGGGCGTGGCCGAGCGAGAGGAGGTGGATGGCGAGGAGGGCGTCGACGGCCGAGTGCGTCGTCGAGGGCGAGACTTGCGGCCAGGCGGGCGAGCGCGAGAGGTTGCACAGGCGGAGGAAGGTGTAGAGGCGCGCAGGACGGGCGAGACGATCACCTGCGAGGCAGAGAAATGTGTCAGTGCATGTTGAGCGCGAGAAGAAGGACGAGGTGAGCAGGGGACGCACCGACGGTCGCCTCGATCTCGGCGACGCGGACCCAGGCAACAGCCTCCTCGACGTCCTCCTCGCTCGGACCCGCTCCGTCCTTCGACCACGTCAGGCCCGTGACCCTCCTCGCGACCCACACGAGGGCCTCCTTGGCGAGCGCGACGGGCAGGCCGAGTGGCCCGGGCGCGTCGACGATGCGGAGGAGCTCGCGGCGCGCTGCGAGCGCCGACGCCCGGCCACTCGCGTACGAGCTGTCGGCGGTGGCGGACGTGGTCGAGAGCGCCGTCAGGGCTGCGACCGCCTGGGCGCGACGGCGGGCTCGAGGTGAGGGCCCGGCGGCGGCCGGCGGCGACGAGCGGGGAGAGAAGAGGGGGAGGACGAGGTAGACGACGGTGGCGAGGAAGGTGGCTGCGCCGAGCGCGACGAGGCCGCTGACGAGCGACGGGTGCAGGCGGTCGGCGAGCGTGACCTCGAGCGGGAAGTCGGTCGCGTTGCCGGCGCCCGAGCGGCGCACGATCCTCCCGGTGAGGACGCGCGCCGCCGCAGCGCCGATCGACTCCTCGGCGACGACAGCCGAGCCGACGAGGTCGTACCCGAGGCCGCCGGCAAAGCTGACGCCCATAAACGACGCGAGGAGGACCCGGCCGTTGGCCGACGCCGCGCCGTGCTGGCCCATGACGGCGCCGGGCGAGACCGACAGCTCGTCGCCCGACGAGACGGGCGACGGCGGGAAGACGTTCTGCGCGCGGCCGGCGAGCGAGTCGAGGTGGGCCTGGTTGTGCGCATGGACGTGGCGGTACTCTTCCGTGAGCGGCGGCGACAGGCCCGACGCCGAGCTCGCGACGGGGGCACCGCCGCGCCCGCGAGCCTTCTTGGCCGGTGCGGCAGCCGCAGAGGGCGCATCCGCCTTGCGGCCGCGCTTGGTGCCCGCCGTCAGGGCGGCCTTGGGCGCCTTGGCCGCCGGCGCCGGCGCCTCGTCCTCGTCGTCCTCCTCGTCGCCGCCCGAGCCGTCCTCGTCCTGCTCGTCCCGCGCACGCTGCTCGCGCTCCTCGGCGCGCGTCACCTCGAGGACCTCGCGGCGGCGCTCAAACTCGGCGACGAGCGCGTCGCCGCCGCCGACCATGTCGCGGACCATGGTCTTGAGGAGCTCGATGTCGGCGTCGCGGCTCTCGCGCGCAAAGCGCAGGTAGTCGATGTACTCGTTGGCCTTGTTGAGGATGACGCCCTTGGACAGCGTCTTGGCCGGGGTGACGCCGTCGACGAGGCCGGTTGGGGTTTCGGGGATGGCGGCCGAGGCGAGCGTGAACTGCGACGCTTTGCGCTTCGAGACGGGCATCGACGGGAGCGGCTTGAGGTGATGCAGCGCCGGGATCGTGTCGCGCAGCGAGGCGAGAGCGTTGTTGATGCTGTTGCGGTACTTCTGCTCGACGGCGTCTGTGAGAGAGGGTCGCACCGAGTCAGTCGAGCTCGCGCAAGGGCCGACGAGAGGCAGAAGGAAAGAGCAAGGACGCACTGTGCCCGCGGTCCACCTTCTTGCCCTTCTTGCCGCCCTTGCCCGCCGCCGGCTTCTGCTCGTGCTCGGCCTCGCCGTCCTCGCTCTTGCGCGCCGAGTTGCGGTTCAGGCCCGGCAAGTTGACGTCCGGGTTGAGCTGAAGAAGAGCTGCAGGCGGCGCGAGAGAGGCAGAGTCAGTCTCGAGGCCTCGATATTGAAAGAGGAGGAGGAGGACGCACGAGCTGGGTGCATGGCGCTCTGCAGGCCCGCATTGGCGATGACCTCCATCGGGCTGCGTCCCCTCTGCTCGCTCTCGGTCGTGCCCGCCTCGCCGACCGGCGCCTGCGTCCGGGTGCGCGTCGTGCGACCGCGCGCGGCGCCGCCGAGGGTCGACGGGTCGTGCGCGGCGCCCGAGAAGCCGTACAGGCCCGACTGGGCGCTCGGACCCGCGTGCAGGGACGGGACGGCGATGCCGGCCGTCGCGGCGAGCGACGTGAAGGCGGGCTGCTGCTGCTGCTGCTGCTGCGCGAGCGGCTGGTGGTGGTGCTGCGCGTGCGCGTGCGGCTGTGGCGCGACGGCGACGGGCGCCTGGGCGGCGCCAGGAGGCGAGAAGGACGAGAAGGTCGACAGGGGCGACGTGTAGTCGACCGAGAGGCGAGGCGCCGAGGGCGACGCGCCCGAGGCGGCCGCCGACGCGGGGGCGAACAGCTGCGCCGGGTTGAAGCCCGACATGCCGCGGATGTCGATCGGCTGCGGCTGCTGCTGATGGTGCTGGGGGAAGGTCGAGACCGAGGCGGCGTAGGGCGAGACGCTCGATGCCGGCGAGCGGGTCTGGAGGGGCGGGTAGGTCGGTGCGGACGGGTACGGCGACAGGTGCGCGTTGATGCCAGGTCCGGCCGTCGTCGTCGGCGACGAGTTGGTGAACAGGCTCTGGAGGGCCGCCGTGTCAAAGTCGCACGACAGGTTGTGCGGGAGCGAGAACGGCGGCGAGTTGGCGAGCGCGGCCGACTCGGCGGCAAAGTCGAACTGGGCCGACGACGACGACGACGGGTGGTGCGCGCCGCCGTACTGGCTCATGCTCGAGCTGTACGGCGAGCTGCCGGCGTCGGACCTCGCGCCGGTGGTCGACGTGCCCGCGCTCGAGAGGTCGCCCAGCCTCGCCGCCCCGCCGCCGCCGCCGCCGTCGATTCCGCCCATCAGGGCCCGCGCGAGCTCGTCCTGCGTGAGCATGCCCGTGCCCTTGGTCCCACCACCGCCTGCGAGACCGTCAAAGCCGCCGAACGCGTTGCCCGTGAGGAACCCGAGCGAGTCTTGGTGGTCGAACGACGACGAGTCGGGGCCCGAGGCGGAGCCGTCAAACGCGCGCGGGTCGCTCTGCGCGAGCCAGTCGGTCGCAAAGGCGCTGTGCGCCGAAAACATGTCGTCGGTGCTCATGGTCCTCGCAGCGGGTGCGAGTGAGCGGTGGAGGAAGAGCGAGGAGAGCGTCGCTCGCTCGAACGACCTTCGTCTTCATCAGGCCACGACCCGAATCCGGGGTGTTTCGCCTTTTTTGATCGCAGCTGGCCTCTCGTACGACGCGAGCCACAGAACGGGTCACAGAAAAGTGTTCTCGTTGCGGGTCGCCTCCTCTAATCGCCCGTTCTCGCCTCGCCTCCCGACCGACCACCTCCCTCGACCTGTCGACACGCTCAGGCCGCCTGCCACCCCTCCGTGTTGCGCAAGAGCTTGTAGAAGAACCGCACGCCCGTCAGGTGCGCGTCGATGTGGATCCTGCGAGCGCGACCAAGGCGAGTCAGTCGAGAGCTCGAGGAGGTTGCAGGACGAGAGAGGGAGAGGGAGGAGGAGACGGACCGCTCGTCGACCGTGTGGAAATTCTTGATGAGGTCGAGCGAGCCGGGCACGAAGCGGTAGATGTGCCGCGAGAGCGGCCACGAGTACTTGGTGTCGGTGTTGGCTGCGGCACGCGAGTCGAGGAAAACGACGAGAAGGGTCAGTTCTCGCTCCTGCTCCCCTGCTCCTCAAGAGAGAGAGAAGGTTCGAGGACGCACCGACCATGCCGCTCGGCGCGACGACAGCGCCCTCCCAGATGTGCCTCGTCGTGCCAGCCATGAGCTCCCACGCGTCGCCATCGGTCGGCGTGAGCGGCGCGGGCTCGATCGCGCTCGTGCCCACCATCGACAGGCGCACGACGTTGTTGTCGACCTTGGGGTGCGAGCCGTAGCTCGAAAAGGTGAGGTTGAGGTCGGCGACGACGGGCTCGAGGATCGACGAGATGTGCTCGAGCGTCGAGTTGACCGACGAGAGAAAGTCGATGCGGTAGTTGACCGACGCCGAGGCGTACTCGGGAAGCGCGTTGCTGCGAGCGAGGGGAAGAGAGTGTCAGGACGAGGTGCGGGAAGAGGGAAAGGAGGAAGAGGGAACGCACAGCTTGACGCCGCCCTCGATGAGGTCGACCGCCTGCGTCGTGCCGAGGAACGCCCTCGCGATCGGGTCCTGCTTGGCCATCTCGAGCCCAATATTCTTCCACTGCTTCGGGTTGCGGATGCGCCGGCGCCACTGCTTGTCGACGTCGCCGTGGTCGGCCGCGCACTGGAGCTGCTGCAGGAGCGGGTTGCCCTTCTGGAGGAGCGGCGTCGCCGGGTGCGCCTCGAGCGCCGTGATGCACTGCGCGAGGACGCCGATGCCCGTGTGGGCCGACAAGGGCACAGACGAGTGGCCGCCCGTCGTGAGGACCTCGATCTGGACGCTGACGGCGCCCTTCTCGGCCATGCCGAACCGCGCAAACGGCACGCCGTACGCCGTGTCGACGCCCGTGAAGCCCTCGTCGAGCACGAGCGCGACGCCGTCCTTGCCGTAGCGCGACTCGATCGTCGACGCGAGGTACGCCGCCGAGCGGTGGCCGCCAATCTCCTCGTCGAACCCGGACGAGAGGATGATGGTCCTGAGGGCGCGCGCGACGGGTCAGTGTGGGCACGCGCGCGTCGAGAGAGAGGGAGGAAGGGGACGCACCGAGTCGGCGTAAAGTCGTCCTCGATGAGCCTGTCGAGCGCGGCAAAGAGGCCGATGAGCTGCGGGCGCAGGGGGCGGGAGAGTCAGTACCCGGCTGAAGCGACGAGACGTCGATGCAGCGACGCACCGTGTTCTTGCAGTCGGCGACACCACCTGCAGAGAGTTGTCCGAGTCAGTGACGGTCCGGGGGCTGCGGCGAGGGGAAAGACGGGCGACGCACGGCCCCAGATCCAGCCACTCTCGTCGAGGTGGGCGTCGAACGGCGGGTACGTCCACTGGTCGATGGTCGACGGGTTGACGGGGACCGTGTCCTGGTGCGCCATGAGGACGACAGGCTTGAGGTGCTCGTCGGTGCCCTTCCACGTCAAGAGCAGGCCCCACTTCTGGATCTTCTCGACGTCGAGTTTCGAGTAGACGCGCGGGAACGTTTGCTCGAGGTAGGCGTGCAGGTTGCCCATGACGTCGAAGCGCGGGTCCTCGGGCCCGGCCATGTCGTCGAACGACTCAGTGCGCTGCGCGTTCGAGAAGGTTAGGAACGAGTGGGAGGAAGCGAGGAGGAGGACGATGGGACGCACAATGCGGACGGCACCCTGGAGGCGCTCGATGGCCTTCTGCTTGTACTCGTCGTCCTGCTCGGGGCGCCAGTCGGGCCCGACATTCCTGGCCTCGCTCTGGCCGGGGCAGCTCGCGCCGAGGATCGAGACGGGGCGGTCGGCAGAGGTCGAGGGGGCGAGCCAGCTGAGGTGGTCGAGCTCTTGGCGCGGGAACGACAGGTAGAAGGCGAGGGGGAGCAAGACCAGGAGCGCTGCGAGGCGGACGCGCGAGGTACGAGTCGCGGAGGGCGATGAAGACGAGGTGGGGAGGGCGGGCTCTCCTGCGAGCGGGAGGACCTCGGGGCGACCCACTGCGTGGTAAGGGCCTGTCAGTTGCGTCCATGCATGCGGCAACGGGCGCGCTCACTCGTTGCGAGAGGTTGTGGGGAAGGGAGAGGACGAGCCGACGGCTCGCTCGGGTGAAACGGCGCGACAGCTGGCTGTCACGTCGCACGGGGCTGCTCTTCGCGCAAGCAGAGCATACGGGTTGTTGTGTCGAGAGCAACCCAGAAGAGCGTCTCGCTCAGGCAAAGCTGTCACGACTTTCGTCGTCTCGCTCACGACGCTCGCTCTCACGCTCTCTCGCACTCGCGCGCCGCTCACTGCAACAGATCTCGTCGTTCCACGGGCTCGATACGGACTTGTGCGGCTCGGGGAAGGGAACGCTGCGTCGGCGGAGAGAAGGACAAGGTCAGGAACCGATCCGACCGTCCGAGAAGAGGGAAGAAGGGGCGCACCTCTATGTACGACTCGCGCCGCTCTGGCCCGTGCCGACGAGCTGCGGACGACGCTGCGCCGCCTGCGGGCGAGCCCAGCCGCTCAAGGTGCCCGCCACGTTGCGGTGTTGCGCAATAGCGTGTGGAAGAAGCGGATCGTCGAGATGTGCGCGTCGATGTGGATGCTGTGGCGGACGAGGAAGCGAGTCAGGCACGCTCGACGGTGATGCACGAGGAGGGAGAGGACAGAGGGGAAGACGCACCGCTCGTCGACCGTGTGGAAGCCCTTGATGAGGTCGGTCGAGGCCGGCACGAACCGATAGATGTGGCGCGTCAAGTTCCACGTGTGCTTCGTGTCGGTGTTGGCTGTCGGTCGAGAGGAGCGTCAGGACTGGGTCGTCGAGTCGAGGCCTGGCGGGGCGGGAGAGAGAGAGAGAGAGAGGCGGGGAGAGAGAGGACGCACCGATCATGCCGCTCGGCGCGACGACGGCGCCGGGCCAGACATGCCTCGTCGTGCCCGCCATGAGCTCCCACACGGCGCCCTCGGTCGGCGTGAGCGGTGCCGGCTCGATGCCGCTTGTGCCAAACTGCGACAGCCGGACGACGTTGTTGTCGACCTCGGGGTGCGTGCCGAACGGCGCAAAGACGAGGCCGAGCGAGGTAACGACGAGTTCGAGGATGGACGCGATGTGCTCGAGCGTCTCGTTGACCGACGACTGGAAGTCGATGCGGTAGTTGATGAAGGCGGACGCGTACTCGGGGAGGGCGTTCCTGCGCGAGGGCCGAAGCGGGTGAGCGCGGCGATCGTCAGGGAGGAGGGAGGAAGGGAGAGAAGGAGAGAGAGACGCACAGCTTGATACCGCCGTCGATGAGGTCGACGGCCTGGGTCGTCCCGAGGAAAGCGCGGAAGATGGGGTCCTTTTTGGCGAGGTCGGTGCCGAGGCTCGCCCACTGGCTCGGGTCGCGCACGCGCCGGCGCCAGGCGTCGCTGACGTGGCCATGGTCGGCGGCACACTGCAGCTGCTGGAGCATGGGGCTGCCGGCGCGCAGGCCGGGCAAGAACGGGTGGTCCTCGAGCGCGACGATGCACCTCGCGAGGACGCCGATGCTCGTGTGCGGGCCCAGCGGGACCGACGAGTGCCCGCCGGGCATGAAGATCTCGATGTGCGCCGACACGGCGCCCTTCTCGGCGGTGCCGAACCGCGCAAAGGGCACGCCGAACACGGTGTCGACGCCGCCCGAGCCCTCGTCGACGATGAGCGCGACGCCGTCCTTGCCGTACCGCGCCTCGAGCTCGCGAGCGATCGGCAGGGCCGTACGACGCCCTCCGACTTCTTCATCGGCGCCCGACGAGATGATGATCGACCTGCAGGTGCGCAAAGGCAGAGGGAAAGTCAGTCACGGCGCCAAGGCTCGAGAGAGGACCGAGGGCGCACCGAGTTGGCGTGAACCCTTCCTGGATGAGCTTGTCGATTGCTGCAAGGGCGCCGACGAGCTGCAGAGGATGTCAGTCGCGAAACGATGAGGGCTCTCGAGAGGGGAGCAGGACGAGGGGCGCACCGTGTTCTTGCAGTC
This sequence comes from Rhodotorula graminis WP1, assembly GCF_001329695.1. Taxonomy (NCBI): domain Eukaryota; kingdom Fungi; phylum Basidiomycota; class Microbotryomycetes; order Sporidiobolales; family Sporidiobolaceae; genus Rhodotorula; species Rhodotorula graminis. The sequence goes on from NW_017264936.1 coordinate 486,676, forward strand.
GGCCGATCCTCCTGCGCACGTGATTCGGCTCGTCAGTGACGTGCTTAGGATAGAGAGAAAGCGCAGAGAACGGAGGACGCACGGCCCCAAATCCAGCCTTGCTCGTCGTACAGGCCCGAGAACGGCGGGTGCGTCCAGCGCTTGGCCGTGACGGCGTTGACGGGGACGACGTCTTGGTGGGCCATGAGGACGACAGGCTTGAGCGACGAGTCAGAGCCCTTCCACGTGAACAGGAGGCCCCACTGGGCGACGGTCTCGACGTCCAGGGTCGCGTACACGCGCGGGAACGTCTGCTCGAAGTAGGCGTGCAGGTCGCCCATGATGGCGAAGCGCGGGTCGTCGGGTCCGAGCATGTCGTCGAACGACTCGGTCGGCTGTTGCGAGGTTGCAGAGGTCAGTGAGCGGGCTCTGCCGGAAAGGGAGGGGAGGGAAAGGGTCGACGCACGATGCGGACGGCGCCTTGGAGCCGCTCGACGGCGAGCATCTTGTACACCTCGTCGTCTTCAGGTCGCCAGTCGACGCCGACATTGAGCGGCTCGACGACGGCCGGGCAGCTGACGCCCTCGAGGACGAGCGGGGCGGTGTCGACGACCTCGCTCGTCGAGAACCGGCTCGCGGCCCAGTCGCGTACTGAATCGATGCGCTGCAGCTGGCTGAATAGGACCGACAGGGCGAGCGGCAGGAGGAAGATGAGGGGCGTGAGGCGAGAGCGGGTCGGATGCGGGGCAGTCGACGAGGATGCTGCTGCCGGCGCCTGGTCCGAGGTGGAGCGAGGACGAGCCGACTGGTTCACTGTGGGCGCACGTAGCTGTCAGTCAGGGCACACCGCATCGAGGCTGGGACGAGAGGGAGACGCACTCGTCGTCGTGCTTGATGAGGACGAGGGAGGACGAGGACTGCCTCTCGGGCGGACATGCACGCCGAGCACCGAGCCGAGCCACGACTTGGAAGCTTCGTGCGCGTCCCACGGCCCGACGCAGAGGTTGCACGGGACGAGGACGATCCCCCTCAACAGGAAGCCCGGCCGAGCCTCCCTCGCACTCTCGCAGGGAGAGGCAACAGAAGACACAATTGCCAAGGGGGAATCTACAGCGAGCCGAGGGTATGAACAGCGAGGACGAGAGGGTATCGGCGAGGACGAGGAGGAGGGGAAAGGGGCGACGACGACGACGACGACGACAGGTTCAGCCGGCGACGCCGGTCGCGACGACGCGAGACTTGATGAACAGCGTCGAGTACAGGTGCTGGTCGCCCATGCCGTCGTACAGCGGGAGGTGGCGGTACCCTGCAACGCCAAGGGGTCAGCGCTCGTTCCCCCTCCTCCTCCACGACTCGAGAGAGAAGCGAGAGGGGACGCACCGGGCATGAGTGCGCCGACACCGATCGTGTAGGCGCCGACGCTGTCGCCCTTGCCCTCGTCGAGCGCCGCCTTGACGTTGCCCTTGGCGTTGAGGACCTCGAACCGGACAAAGGCGAGGTCGAGCATGCCCGGCGACGGGTGCGACGAGAACGTGAACGAGAACTGCGACGCCGACGTCGGCGACGTGCTCGACGCTGCGCGAAAGGTCGGGTTGAAGGCGTTGCCGCTGCGCACGAGACGAGGTCAGACTTGTCGCTGAGGGCGTAGAAGAAGGAGGGAGAGCTCGACGCACAGGACGACCGGCGTGCGGCGCTTCTGCATGCCGACGACGCCTGGGACGAACAGCGACACCTCGACGAACGGGTCGAGCACGCACGCGTCCATGTCGCTGCCCGACCCTCGAGGACGAGGAAGCTGCTGTGCCGAAATGACCTGCGCGCGTGCTCGCAACGAGTCAGGGCCGCCGCCTCGGGTCGGGGCCTGGGAGATAGAGAGGACGAGCCGGCGCACCTCGATGTCGAGGCGGTACTTTTCGGACCGCAGCGACGCGACCTTGTCCTTCTCGGCGCCCTTCTTGCGCAGAAAGTCGGGCTTGAGGACGTACCCGCACCGAGCCGCACGCGCAAACATGGCCGAGTTGAGCTCCATGCCGACATCTGCACGACGAGGCTGGTCAGGGGTCGTGCTCGGCCCGTCGACGAGAGAAACAGGGGGGCGCACCGAACGTCTGCCAGTTGAGCGCGACGAGCTGCACGCCGGCGGCCCACATGTGGTGCGGCGCAAAGTTGCTGCTTGTGAGCCGGCTGCCCTTGGGGTACGCCCTCGTGAGGTGGGCGCGGTTGTGCGCAACAAAGTCCTGGCGGGTCGCCTCGTCGCGCAGCATCTTTGCGAGGCGCGTCTCGCCGAGCGAGATGACGTGCGTCGCGGCGTACTTTTCCTTCTTGTTGAACCCGCGTGCCTTGACGCCGACCGTGTAGACGAGGAGGCTCGCGAGCGCGTGCGACATGGCCATGTCCTTGGGCTTGGCCGGCAAAGTCGGCGTCGGCGGCCCGAGCGACGGCGGCGACAGCATGGACGGCATGTTGGGCGGCGACACGGACAGCTCGCTGCCGGTGATGGTGCTCGACGGTGCCACGAGGCTCGACGGGACAGGTACAGGCTGCGAGCCGACGGACGAGATGGACGAGCGCGAGCTGCGGCCGCGCAGGATGGGCGGTCGGGTCGAGCTGCTGTCGCTGCCGCGGAACTGGCGGATCGCGCGATAGACTGCGTCGTGCGAGAGTGTGAGCTGTGTCTGTCCGTGGCTCGTCGAGAGAGAGAGAGGGACGCACACTTGCTGTTCTTGAAGTCGCCGTCAGAGCTCGACTGGGACGACACCTCGCTTGACGACGAGTCGCCGCTCGGGACCAGCTTAACGGGGAACCCGTTCTCGTTCGACGTCATGAACTTGTTCTTGGCCTGCAGGAGGACGCTCGAGGCGAGTCAGGTCACGCCGCTCGAGCACGCGAACGAGAGAAAAGGGGAGGGGGGACGCACCTTGAGGAGGAACTTGCCGCGCAGGTCGTGTGGGCTCGGGAGCTTGTCGACCTCGGCGTCGGCCTCCATCTCGTCGAGCCGTCTGCTGACGAGGCGGTCGCCGAGCGTGTCGTGCAGGATGGCGGCGAGCTTGTCCTGCTGGTCGAGCTCGCAGTGCACCTCGACGCTGAGCACGACCGGGTACGGCGACGCGAGGAAGGCGTACTGCGCGATCGCCTGGAGCACCATGCGGACGGGGATCTTGGTCGTCAGGGTGTGGCCGTGCGTGACGGCCGGCTCGCCGTTGTCGCCGTCCCACACGTCGACTGCGCGCACGAACGAGAGGGTCAGTTCCGGCTCTCGACGAGGAGTGAGGGGGACCGAGGACGCACGCTCGACACTGCGACAGCCCTGCTGGAGCGCCCGGATGTAGCCCTCGACCGTGCTCTGGCCCTGGAACTGGCTGCCGATGAGGTACGTCTGCGCACGGGCTCGAAAGGGTCAGTGTCGCCCTCGCACGGGACGACGATGACGAGAGAGAGGAAGAGCGCGCGTGGGACGCACGTTGTGGCTCGAGCTGATAAAGTACTCGGGCAAGGGCCTGGTCATGTCCTGCTTCGACTCGTCCTTGATGGCCGCGTTGTCGGACGACATTAGGAACGAGACAAAGCCGTCGAGCGTGACGAGCGGTCGCTCGCCGGGCGACGCGTACTTGCTGAACGTCTTGTCGATCGTCTCGTCCGACGAGATGCCCTGCGTCTCGCGCAGGAAGGCGGTCCATGCCGCCTCGTCGAACCCGCCCGGTTGGTCGACGCCGACGACGGTGCGGTAGATCTCCTCGATGTCGGCGCGGCGCTTGAGCAGCTTGACGAACGTCTGGAACGCCTTGAAGTCGAGAAAGTCGTTCGGGGCGGCCGAGCGCTGCGCGGGAGGTGCGCTCGAGCGAGGTCAGTCGGGACCAAGGAGGAAGACGCAGAGGGGGGAGCGAGGACGCACCTGAAACGCCGCACTGATCTCGCCCTTGCTCATGCCCATGCCCAACCGCGCGCAGAGCTGATGCACCTCGACCTCGTGCACGACGCGGTCGGCCTCCTCGGGCGGGACGTCGTGCGCGCTCGAGCCGCCCGAGATGCCCTTGGCGAGCCGGCCCTCCTTGAAGCCCTCGAGCGTCTTCTGGACGAGGTCGAGGTCGTGCGGCGACAGGGCGATAAAGTGCACGAGCTTGTACGACGGGCTGCCGGCGACCGAGCTGAGGAACCCGGACGAGGGCGGCGCGGCGTAGATGACGGTCATCCAGCGCGGCTCGACCGACGGCGGGAGGTGGAGCGAGGTGCGGTAGGGCGAGCCGGCCGAGGCGAAGCGCAGGTCGCGGATGCGGGACAGCGGGACCGAGGCGTAGTTGGGCGAACGCGAGAAGCCTGCGGTCGACGAGGCAGAGTCAGTGCATGACGACGAGGCGGCGAGGACGGTCGAGGGACGCACCGAGTCCGGGTCCATTCTTCTCCCAGCACAGCCTGACGTCCTGCCCGCCGACGACGCCGATCCCAACCTCGAGGCCCATCTCGCCGTCGTCGGGCGTCTCGCTCGCGAGCTCGAGCCAGACCCTGCGCGGCTTGACGCGGCGCGCGCTCTTGGCCGACACCTTGAGCATTTCCATGCCGGGCTTGACGAGCTCGACGGGGATGCAGAACGTGCCCGGCTGGCGGGACGACGAGGAGGAGCGAGAGGTGAGCCGAGGGGGCGGTGCCGGCGGGGCGAGGTCGGCGAGCGCCTCGCTGACGACAAGCCAGTCGCCTCCAGGGCCGTGCGACGACTGCTCTGCGGTGCCGTGTGCCGGTCCCGCACTCGCGGCGGTCGCCGTTGTCGGCGTCGAACGTTCATCATCTCGGGGAAGTTGAGGGGCGACTGTGGGCTCGCACGGCGCGGCAGAGGGCGGGTCGGGCATGCTGGGTGGCCACAGGTGGGTCTGCTGGCTCTTTGAGCCTGCTTCACGCCATGCGCGGCGGTTGCGAGGCGAGGTTCCGAGCCGGACCTTGACCTCGAGGCGCTCGTTGCCTCCTCCGTGCTCGTGACGCGCTCTCTGTTTGCCACGAGGGAAGCCTGCAGGCTCGTCCCAGTACTCTGCGCTCGAGATCAGAACCGCACTGCCAGGCTCAACCGGACTTTCCGCTCCCACCTCGCAGCTCGCTCCGACTCTCGCTCGAGAACGTCTCGCATTGCATCTCGACGCTCTAGTACGGCAGCAGTCCGACGAGCTTGAGCAGCTGCTCCGTCTCGCGCGGCTCCTCGAGCGGCCGGTCGTGGTCGCGCGGGTCGTCGACACCGTTGCGCTGCGGGGGACCGTACTCGTTGCGTGGCACGACGACGAACGGCGCGGGCCTGTTTCGGCGCGCATGGAGGAGTGGTCAGGTCGAGAGAACTCGTCGAGCTCGGCGGCGGAGAGAGAAAGAGAGAGGAGAGAGAGGGGCGCACCAGTGAGTCGTCGCCCGCCGCTTCTCCCAGCAGTCCCTCCTCTTGGCCAGCACCTCGTCGCTCGCCATGCTCCTCGGCGCGTAGCACGCGTACACGACGACGCGCACCTGGTCGGCCGTCGGCGAGCGATTCCAGTGGATGAGGCGCGAGTCCCACAGGACGAGGTCGCCCGGCGCCGACTCGACCTTGACCTCGACGACGCCGGGCTGTCGCTTGAACCACGCGAGGTCGGCCGGCGTAAAGGTGTAGCTGTGCGAGGGAGAGCTGTCGTCAGTGACGAATTCGATCAGGGCCGGGGAGCGAGAGAGACGGACTAGTTTCGAGCGCCCCAGTCCTGGTCCGGCTTGACGCCGCCCGTCTCGGCGAAGAACTGCGGCAGGAGCTTGTGCGAGCCCTTGAGGACGACGAGACCGCCGTCGAGTGGCCCGCTCTTGGTCATGGCGAGGAGACCCTGCGCGAGCTCGAACTGCAAAGCGGGACGGCTGGCGGTCGAGGAGGGGAGTGGGGTTGGGGACGAGGTCAGTGACGACCTTGCGGGAGAGACAGAGGACGTGATCGAGACGCACTCGGTCGGTGCCGGCTGCTGATCAATGTGTGGCCACGGTGCCGCCGGCTCGAGGTCGGTGCGCCCGTGTGGCCCGACCGGGAGCGAGAAGTTGACGGCGTCGAACGACGCGAGGAGCTCGTCGGTGCCCCACAGCGCCTCGAACGTCTCGAGGACCTTGGGCTCGAGGCGCGCGTCCCACACCCACGCCTCGTGCGAGACGCCGTAGTCGTTCACGAGGCCGTTCTCGCCGACGGGCAGGTGGTCGGCGGTCCAGGTCGCCTTGTCGTCCTTGTCGAAGCCGAACTGGCGGGCCCAGGCGAGAGCTCGTTGCTGCGTGTACCGCTCTGCGTCAGTCGAGGAGGGCAAGGAGAGGGGAGGAGAGGAGAAGCTGGCGCACCTCGTACTGAGCCGCTCGCTCAGGAGGGACCGCGCCCTTGACGACCGCAAAGCCGTACTCGTCCAGGTCGCGCTTCCACACAGGCGTAGCGTCGGGCATGTCGATCGGGGCAGAGCGCTGCTCGAGCGGCCGAGGGTTATTGGCGAGGAGGGAGAGTGTCATGCGAGCTGCAGGGGCAAGGTGGCCGAGTCAGTTCTGGACAGGCCGTGGTCACGTTCGCGCCGCCTCGACTGCGCAGGGCATCGTGGGCGTACCTCGAGAGCTGGTTGCGGCGCGGTGGACGGCGAGGGAGGGTCGAGACGAGGGTCGAGTCGGAGGCTGGCAGAGCGTGCGGCGAGCTGGCGTGCGGCGGTGACGCGGATCGGGAGCTGAGCGCAGGTCTGGCGCACTCGGTAGCTCTATACAAGAGAGCGGTGGAGCAGATGGAGAGGCTGGTGTGCTGGTTCTCGCAAGCAACCGGCACCGGGCCGGGCGCGGGCGAGAGTCTTCCGACTCCCCCGATCACACCTCTCGCCCTCTTTGTCCAGCTCCCTCTCGCTCCTTCTCCTGCTACCCGTGTGCACTCGCTGCAGTGCGGCCCGGCGACTCGCAACACCCGCCACCACCATGCGCCTCAACCTCACCATCCTCGCGCCCAAACCGCCCGCTTCGGCCGAGTCCGCTCCGCCGGTCAACAACGCCCACGAGCAGTGGTACCGCGACCCGGGCTTGCGCAGGCTCAACATGCACGCCGCCGTGCTCCTCCTTGGCTCCTTCGTCTGGTGCGTCCGCTCCATCTCGCACCTTCCTCGTCGACTGTGTCGGGAGGCGTCTCGTGGCACGACGGCGTCGCCCTCGCTCGCCGCGTCGACGTCGTGAGCCGATAGATGAGCGCACTACACGACCAGACACTGACCCTCAACACTTGTCCGCAGCGGGTACGACGGCAGCGTCCTCAACGCCGCCCTTGGCCTCCCGGCCTTCCTCGACGACATGGACAACCCCGACGCGAACAAGCTTGGCCTCATCTCGTCCGCCATCTCGCTCGGGTACCTCATCGGCTTCTTCCCTTCCAGCTGGGCCGGCGACCGCTGGGGCCGCAAGCTTCCCCAAATCTTCGGCTCGGCCGTCGTCGTCGTGGCCGTCCTGCTACAATGCTTCCTCGTCGGCGGGTGGAAGTGTGCGTCACACTTTCTCTCGCACACACCCTCTCTCTCGTCCGCGCGAGCTGCCGAGCGGACCGGCGCGCCGAGTCGAGGCAGCGTCGGTCAGGCTCGAGTCGATTCGGCGGCTCGAGCGCGCGCATAGCAGCCTCTCGCGAGCGAGGAGCACGCCCTGACGCACCCTCCTCGCTCACGCAGTCTTCGGCGCCCGCATCCTTCTCGGTTTCGGCGCCGCCTTTCCCCTCACCCTCGGCTCGGCCCACCTGTTCGAGCTCGCGCACCCTCGCCAAGCCGCCGAGTTTGTCACCTTCTTCGGCGCGTTCTACTGGGTCGGCGCCGTCACGGCCGCGTGGTGCACGTACGGCTCGGCGTTCCTGTCGAGCAACTGGAGCTGGCGGCTGCCGTCCCTCCTGCAGGGGCTCGCGTCGCTCGTCCAGCTCGCGTCCCTCTGGTCCGTGTACGTCGTCCCTTCCTCGTGCTCTCCCTGTTCTGTTCCTCTCGCCGACGACGCACTGACTAGTTGGCTCTCCTGCAGGCCCGAGTCGCCGCGTTGGTTGTGCGCCCAGGGCCGCACTGACGAGGCGCACACGATCCTCGCGACCTACCACGCCAACGGCGACCATGAGGACGAGCTCGTCCTCTCCGAGATGGCTCAGTACGTCAAGAACGTGTCTTTAATTCCTCCCTCGACGTCCACTGACTTGTGCGCCCTCGCGCAGGATCAAGGCGGCGCTCGAACTTGAGAAGGTCAGCTCGTCGTTCGGTTACTTGGACTTCCTGCGCACCAAGGCCAACCGCTACCGCCTCTTCATGGCGATCTGGATCGGCGTCATCGTTCAGTGGTTCGTCACGACCGTTCATCTCGCTCTCTGCGGCTCTCGTCCTTCCTCGCTGACTCGGACGGTTGCGGAACCACAGGGTCGGAAACGGCGTCTACAGCTACTACCTCCTGCCAGTACTCGAGAGTATCGGCATCGCCGGCTCGGCGCAGCAGCAGGGCATCAACGGCGGGTGCGTCCCCCTTCCTTTCCCCTTCTTCCTCGACGCGCTCCACGAACTAGCCTCCTCCTCTTGTCCATTCGTCTCCTGCCCCTCATACTGACTCGTGCACTCTCTCACACAGGCTCCAGATCTTCAACCTCGTCATCTCGGTCATCGCGAGCGTCTACATCCAGCGCTTCTCGCGCCGGTTCATCTGGCTCTTCTCGACGTGCGGCATCCTCCTGTGCTACTCGATGTTCACGCTCGCGACGGCGAGGTTCAACAGCACGGGCGACGTTCATGCGGGACGAGCGGCGGTCGCGCTCATCTTCCTGTGCGTCCTCACTTGCCGCCTGGCTTCCTCCCTCTCGCGGCCGCGACTGACGCACACCCTCTCGTCGTTGCTCGCAGGTACTCGGCCTTCTACGACGTGGCGTACTCGGTCCTCTTCTACTCCTACGTGATCGAGCTCCTGCCCTATCGATGCCGCACGCGTGGCATGGCCCTGTGCCTCTTTGCCGACTACGGCGCGCTCTTCTTCAACCAGTACAGTGCGTCACGCCTGTTCCTCCCACGCATCGAGCCCGCCTCCCAAGCCCAGCAGAGCGTCGATGACTGATTCTCTCGGCCTCCCTCTCGCCCTCGTCCTCGCCTCGCCGCACCCCGCACAGTCAACCCGATCGGCTTTGACCGCCTCGGCACGTCCTACTATTACCCGTACATCGGCGTCATCGCCGTCAACCTCGTCGTCGTCTACTTCCTCTTCCCCGAGACGGCCGGCCTCACGCGTGCGCTCACATTTCTCCCTCCTCCACCAAGTCGGCCTTCCCAAACTGACACTCTCGCACGCCCCGGACCCGCTCGCAGTCGAGCAGTCCGCCGCGCTCCTCGACGACGACGACGCCAAGGAGCGCATCGACGAGGCCGGCGTCGCGGCCATCAAGGACCTCGACGACGCGGCGAGCAAGGTCGACGAGGCCTGAGCGGGAACGTCGAGCTGCGATAGACGAGGCGGGTGGACGAGGCCGGATATGTTCAACTAGACTTTGCGGTGCAGGACGTGGCTAGAGCGAGGGCATGTAGACCAGGTGCTTGTACTTAGACGTTCAACACGCGCTTTTGAATATCTCGAGAAAGGAGCTCTCGCCGCGAGCTTTCGAGCCAGGACCGAGAGAGGGGAAAGCACTGCCACTGCAACTTCTGTTCATGCTCGTCGAGCTACATACAATTGGCCACGAGAGCTGCTGCCCGTACCGGCGAGCTGCTCGAGGCGAGGCGAGCGCGTGGCGCTCAGGCCTTGAACCCGCCGACGTTGTCCTCGCCGACGACCTGCTTGATGACCTCGAGGCCGGTCGACCACAGGTTGTCGATGAGCTGCACGCCACGAGTTCAAGAACAGTCAGTTCGTCGTCCTCGAAAAGCAGAGGAAGAGGAGCAGACGAGGGAAAAGCCGTCGCGACGCACCTCCTGGTCGCTCGCCTCGCTCGTCTCGCCGCCCTTCTGCGCCGGGTCGCTGAAGTAGGTGCTGCGGACGTGCGGCGAGTCAGTTCCTGCTCGTCAACGGCGCGTGGGGAGGCTGAAGGAGAGAGAGAGAGAGGGAGACGCGCCCGTTCTCGTACTTGGGGTCGCGCGCATCGGGAGCGGTCGCCGCCCAGAGCGCCGAAAGTGCACTGCATGCCGGACGCGATCCCCTCAGTCAGTCACTCGACCAGGAGAAGGAGAGTAGAGCCCGACAGGGCGAGAGCGTGCACGCACCCCTCGTCCGCCGCGCGCATGATGGGCCGCACAGCCGCCTCGACGAGGCCGCCGACGGCGTTGCCATACGCCTCCTTGTACTGGCGGGTCTGGCGTAGCTGCGAGAACGACAGGAGGTCAGGCTCGAGCGCGGGAAGAAGACCGGCGAGGGCGAGGGCGAGAGGCGGGAGAAGGGACTCATCAGTCGCGACGGCGCCTGCGAGAGGGGAGAGGGGCGTCAGTCGACGTGATAGGCCGCTTGAGAGAAAGGAGACGCACCAGGGTGGACAGAGTAGCCGAGGATCTTGGACGGCGGCGAGAGGTAGCGCTGGACGAGCGCCTGCGCGAGTGCGACAGCGTCAGTTTGGGTCGGGTTGATGCAGGTCGAGGAGAGAGAGAGCGCACCTTGGTGAGGAGAATCTGGCCGAGCTTCGTCCTGCAAGAACAGGGGAGGTTGGTGCCGCCAACTTCGACGAGAACGCGAGGGAGAGAGAAACGGCGGCGACGTACCGCGCATACAGGTTCTGCTGCCCGACGTCCTTCTTGAACTCGTCGACAGTGCGAAACTTGTCGCCGCCGAACGACTCGGACGGCCCGCCGAACGTGGTGCGGTGCAGCTCGCTCGCCTCGAGGACGACGCGCACGTCGGCGTCCGGGTGCTCCTTGGACGTCTTTTCGAGGACGGGGAGGAGGTGCGACAGGAGGAGCTGGTGCGACAGGACGTTGATCGTGAGGTGCGAGCTGCACAGGCGGATGAGGAGAGTCGGCGAGTCGTTCGAGAAGGAGGACACGAGAGAGAGAAAGGGAGACGCACTCGAACCCGTCGTCGGTCAGGGTGAACTTGTTGACGCCGAGCCCGGCGATGCCGAGGAACCCATCGAGGCGGTCGAGCGACCCAGCGAGGTCCTTTGCGACCTTGGCGACGGCCTTGAGGTCCTTGAAGTCGACGACGCGCGCTCGCACCTCGCCGCTCTCCTTGGCGCCGTCAGCCGAGTTGTCGGTCCAGGTGCCGAGGATCCCGCTGAAGCTGTCCTGGTAGTCCTGCGGCGCACGGGCGAGCTCGCCCGTCTTGATGTAGGCGACTGCAGCGTCGGCGGTCGCCTGCTGCGATCCGAGGATGGTGACGTCGGCGCCGTGCGAGTACAGGGTGCGCGACACGCTCAAGCCGATGCCGTTGGTGCCTGCGAGGTCGTGCACAGGTCAGTTACTCGCCCTGCCCTAGTGCGCGGGCGAGGACGCATTCAGGAGAGAGGGAGCGGACGGACCGCCAGTGACGATGTACTTGCGGCCGACGAGCTGCGGCACGTTCTGCTGGGCAAATTGGAGCGAGAAGATCTTGCCGACGATGGACGACATGTGTGCTGGTGCTGCGTGTGGTTGGAAGGAGAGCGAGAGAGCGCAGCCTTCGGAGGACGGCGAGCGAGTGAGCGAGAGGCGACGCGAGCGAAGTGGGGCGAGCATCGGCGGGGACGGGCGCTACGCAAGTCCAGCACGTGCGCAATTGTCGACTCGTAGGGCGGCGCCGGTTCGATCCTGCGTTCGGGCCCCGTCGAATCTCTCTCGACCGCTCTCGGACGGGCGAACAGACAGTAGTGCTTGACAGGGTGAGAGGGCGTCTACAGCAGAGTGCTAGACCATCGCTCGACAGAAAAGAGAACGAGACACGAGGCCAAAAGAGAAACGCTCCTCCTCGCCCAACCCACTCAAACCTTCTCCTGCCCCTCCTCCTCCTCACTTAGCGCCGCGTCCTCCTCTCCCTCGAGCCTCACCCGCCCCTCGCGCCTCCCCCTGACGGCCCTCACGAGCACGACGAGCGCCCACCCCGTCAGCACGAGCCGGAGCGCGGCCCACGCCCCGGCGCCGACGGGCGACGCGAGGAGCGTGCGCGCGGTGTCGAGGGCCGAATGGACGAGGCGCAACAGGGCGTGCGGGGCGTCGTCGTGGGCGTCGTGGTGGTCGTGCCGGTGGCGGTGATGGTGCGGACGACGGTGGTGGTGCTGCCCGTGCGCCTGCCCCGTGCGCGGCGCGCGCGCGCGCCCCTCGTCGCTCTCCTCGTCGACGAACCAGCGGTGCGGCACGCGCTCGCCGTCGTCGCAGGGGCGTGGTCGGCGCACGGGGCGCATCCCGAACGGCGGCGGCGGCGGCGGTGGGCCAGGCGGGCGAGGAGGGCCGCGAGGAGGGCCGTGAGGAGGGCCCGGCGGCGGCGGCGCGCGACCGTGCTCGTGTCCGGGGCCGTGCTCGAAAGGCGGAGGAGGAGGAAGGGGAGGCGGGCCGCGCCATTTGCCGTGCGTGGGCGGCGGCGGAGGAGGAGGAGGGGGAAGGCGATGATGCGGAGGCGGGCCGGGAGGAGGGTACGGGAAGTGGCCGTGCTCGGGCCCGTGAGGCGGTGAAGGGGGAGGAGGAATAGGGCGACGACCGTGCTGCGGGTGAGGCTCATCGCCCGAGACGAGGTCGTCGAGAAAGTCGTCGAACGTGGCGCCGGGGTCGTCCTCGCCCTCGTCGTTGCCGGCGACGGCCGCGTTGAAGCTCAGCTCCTCAACAGCAGCGATCTCGGCGCTGATGAGCTGCCCGACGAGGTCGCCCAGGGCGGCGGCACTAATCGGGACGTCGGCGTCCTTGAACGCCGCCGCGAGGACGGCGAGCTTGTCGAGCGGGCGCCCCGAGTCGGCGACGGCGCTGCTCGCCATGTCGGTCTCGTCGAGTACGAGTGCGCCGATGGCGGCGGCAGCGTCGGGCGCGGCGGTAGAGGCTGCGGCGAGCGCTGCGCAGCGGGCCAAAGGAAGGCTGTCAGTTTGGCGCACACTCGCCGACGAAGAAGACGAGGAAGAGGGCGTACCGAGTGCCGAGAGAACTAAAGACCCTGCTGCGACCTTCATGGCGACGTGAGCCTGAGAAAGGGCGAGTCGCGATCGTGCGGTATCGGCGAGGGCGCAGTCGAGCTGCGAAAGGGCGAGGGGGAGCGATAGGTTCAGTACTGTGGGCGAGGATCGAGAGAAGAGAGGAAGAGGGGTAAGACGCACCTGACGAGTCAGAGGTCGTGGCTGAGGAAGAAGAGCGAAAGCAAGCCGGAAGCAAGAAGGCGAGCGAGAGAAGCGAGGACGAGCGCGCAGCATCGAAGCTGCGTCGGGCCCCGACACCGAGCGAGCTTCGCAGGACCCTCGGTGCGGCCCGCCGACCCACTCAAGCAGCAGCACAGCCTGCTCAGAGCGCGCCCGCAGTGCCGCAGCGGTCGCCCAGGCTGTCGTCGCAGCGCATCGCCCTCATCGCTCGCAGGCGGGCGGTGACGAGGCGGGGTGGTCGGGGCGGCGGGTTGGCGATGGCGGTTCGACACAGGTGGGTCCTGCTGTAGGCTGAGAGTGCATTCGAGGTGTCGCTGGCCCAGCAGAGAGGGAGCGGAGGACCGGTTGAGCGAGAGCCGGGGAGCCGACCAGGCCGACGAGCCGACAACGACGGAGACGCTCGTCGTCCTCCTCTCCCCACACCGCTAGAGCCCAGCAGCTTGCCCCTGCCATCAAGAGCCGCTTCTCTCTGCTCCCGTCGCCGTCAAGCCAGACCCGCAACGCACCTCGCCGCCTCGTCCTCCTCCTCGACTCTCCGCTCCCCACTTTCCCGCCGACTCGCTCTCCCTATGTACGCCCCGCGCTGCCCTCCGGATCGACCGAGGACCGACAGCTGACAATGCTTGCCCGCACGCAGGAAGGCGTTCGTCATTGAGAAGTACATCCAGCCCGAGGAGCTGCCGACCCGGCTCGTCGAGTGGGACGAGCCAAAGCCCGCCGAGAACGACATCGTTGTCGATGTACACTACGCCGGCCTCAACTGTGCGTCCCCTTGATCCCCCTCGGACGTGAGAGCAGGCGACTGACCCCCTGGTCGCGTTCGCAGTCTTCGACAGTGCGTCCTCTCTCTCGGCGTCTCTCCTCACAACGCGCCTCTCCCTTTCGAGAGAGAGAGAGGACACGACTGACCCTGCGTGCCCTTCCCCACAGTCCTCCAGGTCCAGGGCAAGTACCAGAACAAGCCCGCGTTCCCCTGGATCGCCGGCTGCGAGTTCTCCGGCATCGTCTCGTCGTCGTCGCCCATCCCCGAGGGCTGCACCTACGTTCCGGGCGTGACGCGCGTCTTTGGCGCCGGCCAGGGCGCGTACGCCGAAAAGATAAAGGTCGACTGGCGCACGGTGATCGAGGTGCCCGAGCGCATGGCACTCGACGAGGCGGCGGGACTGTACATCACGGCGCCGACGAGCTATGCTGCGCTCGTCACGAGGGCCAACACGCAGCCCGGCGAATGGGTCCTCGTGCACGCCGCCGCCGGAGGAGGTGCGTCGAGCGTTCTCTCTCTCTCCCTCCTCTCCTTTCGAGGCCGCCCCGACTAACCCGCTCCTGCCCTCCACGCCCACACCCCGCAGTCGGTCTCGCCGCCGTCCAGATCGCCAAGGCCCTGGGCGCAAAGGTCATTGCGACCGCCGGCTCGCAGGCCAAGCTCGACGTCGCCAAGCGGTACGGCGCCGACTTTGCGATCGACTACCGCAAGGACGGGTGGCAGAAGGAGGTCATGGCCATCACCGAGGGCCACGGCGCCGACGTCGTGTACGACCCGGTCGGCATGATCGTGCCGAGCCTCAAGTGCATCGCGTGGAACGGCCGCCTCGTCGTCGTCGGTTTTGCCGCCGGCTCGATCGAAAAGGTGCGCCGCCCCGCTCTCTCTCTCTCTCTCTCTCTCGCTCGCCCTCGTCGTCCCGGATCTCACTGACGAGCCGCACGCGCACCCCAGATCCCGGCCAACCTGCTCCTGCTCAAGTCGGCGTCGGCCATGGGCGTCTTCTGGGGCGGCCTCACGTCGCGCACGCCCGAGGTCGTCCCGCAGACGTGGCTCGCGCTCCTCGACCTGCTCGACAAGGGCTCGGTCAAGGGCGCCGTGTTTGACAAGGTGTTTGACGGCCTCGAGAGCGTGCCAGAGGGCCTCAGGGCGCTCGGCGCGAGGGAGACTTGGGGAAAGGCTGTTGTCAAGATCAAGGGCGGCAGGGAGGGCAAGCTCTGAGTTGCGACGGCGGCGGGCGATGTAGAGCGCGACTGCAGTATGTATCAGGGTCTCTCTCGGTCGACGGGCGAGCCGCTTTTGGTGAGAGCCGAGAAGGGTCGTTCTCGCACTCGCTCTCTCACCTCGCTACTCTCTCGAAGGACCTGGAGAGGGACGACAAGCGATTGCAAGCGGCGACGACGACGAGCTACACACAGAGAGAGAGAAGGAGAGAGAGAGACTGAGAAAAGCGAGAGACCGTCAGAGCGCCCGACCTCCCCCTCCTCCGATCCGCTCCTCCCCCGCTCAGGCCGCGACACCGAGTCCGACACCCTCGCGCTCGCGCTCGCCAAACACGACGCAGTGCGCGTCGAACCCCCTCGTGCGGCACGCGGCCCGGCGTCCCAGCCACTCGCGCGTGCCGTCGACGCCGAACGCGTGCTTGTGCGCCGACACGTGCGCGGTGCAGGTGCAGGTCGTGCGCGGTGTAAGAGGGCGAGCGCGCGGTGCCATGGTCGGGGCCTGGAGGGCGGGGAGGCCGCGGACCGTGAGGGAGCGCGAGAGGAGGACGCCTGCGAGTGGGTGGGCGGAGGAGGAGGGTCAGTGCGGCTCAAGTAGGAGAGAAGGGGGAGGGGCGAGGGGACGCACCGACAGGGAGCTCGAGCTCGCCCTTGCCGCCACCGGCATCGATCGACACGAGCAGCCGGTGCGCGGCGGTCGAGGGAGCGAGGCGGTGCGGGTCGTCGAGGCGGTCGAGGGCAAGAGGGCCTTGGCGGGGGTGACGGTGCGGTCATGCCGAGCTTTGAGCAGCTCGGTACCTTTGAGAAGGAGTCCCACTAGCCTGGCGGGGCTGTGCGAGCGTGGCTGGGTGAGGGAGATGAAGACGAGGGCGAGGGAGGAAGGGTCGGGGACGGCGCGTGGTTGCTCGTTGGTCAGGCAGAGGGCTAGAGCGAGCCGTAGGACCTGACCGAGCACAGCAGCAGTTGGTCTGAGCGAGGCGGGCGAGTGTCAAGGCCGCCAACCTCGTCCTCCTCCTCCTCCCCGCGACGACAGCTCTCCCGCGTCAGCCCGCCATGCCCGGCCAGAGGAGCGCATCCAGCGAGCACCTCGCCTCGCTCGACGCCCTCCTCGCGACCCTCTCGCGCACCCGCTCGTCCCTCCCCGCCCTCCTCACGGCCGTCTCGACCTCGCACTCGGCCGCCCCGCACGACCGCACCGCAATCTACCGCGCCGCGTCGACAGAGTGCTCGAATGCCATCACCGCACTCGCCCACCACCTCGACTCGCTCGAGGCCGTCCTCCAAGACGCAGAGGACAGCGCTCGCCGCGACCCGGCCGGCATCGTCCTCCGCTCAAAGCACGACCCCGCGGCACCACAACCACGGCCACAACCACAACCGCCAGCGCAACCCGAGCACGACGACAACAACAAGCCCTGGGTCACGCTCGGCGACATCCTCCACGGCGGCGAGGCGACGACGACCACGACGCGCAAGGGCAAGGCGCGCGCGCCCTATGTGCCGCAACTCGACCCGCCCACCTCGCCCGACGAGCTCGTCGCCCTCGCACGCACGTGCGAGGCGCAGCACCCGCGCGTGCGGGTCCGCGTCGGCGATGGCGGCAAGGGGCGGTCCACGCGCCGCCCGAGGACGCTCGAGGTCGTCGTCGCAGGCGTCATGCGTGCGGTGGTCGGGCTGCGGTGGGAGGAGCGCGAGGGCACGACGGTGTGCGAGGCCGACTGGGTCATGTGTCACGGGCTCGCAGAAGAGGTGCGTCTGCGCACCTCTCTCCCACTCTCGTCGTCGCTTCGACACCTGGCTAACCCCTCGCACGACGCGCCCGCAGAAACCGCCGTTCCTTCCCTCGCAGTTCTTGCTCTTCCAGTCGATCACGAACGACGCGACCGAGGTCATAGACCAGGCGAGGGTGCGGCGGGTGGCGGGCGAGTCGGCGGCGAGCGTCGAGGAGGTCTTGGTGCGCCCCTCTTTCTCCTCTCTTCTCGCGTCCTCTCTCGACGCCGCACTGACCCCTCGTCGACTCGCAGGCATTCCTCTCCGATCCACCCTTGCCGTTCTAGCACGTCTGCAATGCGACCGCCGACGCGTTCATCGTGCTCGGCACTGCCTCGTCGTCGTCGCCGCGAGAGCGCTTCTCGTCCTCGGCCTTCTTTTTTTTTTCCCGCCCGTCACGAGCCCGGCATCGAGCACCGAGTTCTCCGACGACGCTCGGCCGCGTTCCGCCCCGAGGAGCACGACTCGCCGCGAGCGCGGGCGCTCGCTTCAAGGTCCGCCGACCCCGCGCTCTTAGGGCCTGTCGGATCGTCGGGGCTCGACTCGGCCGACTTTGCTTTCGCTCGTCGTTGTCCTCACGCTTCGCTCGCGCAGCTCTCTCCTCCGTCCTCAGCGCACACCAGACACCTTGCCCAACACCCGACTCGCACCCGCCCACGCTCGGACCCGCACCGCTCGGACCCGCCCTCGCCGCCCCTCGCCTCCCTCCCTCCCTCCCGATAAGCCTCCCTTCCCTCCTCCTCCTCCCCCTCTCGACCACCCACTCGCCGCCTCGCCATGCCCGCCGTCATCGAGGTCAAGGACGTCGGCGTGCCACAGATCAGCCTGCGCGACTTTGACGAGCGCCGCGACGAGATCCGGCAGCAGCTCATGGACGCTGCTTCCGACGTCGGCTTCTTGTGCGTCCCTCCTATCTCTATCTCTTTCTCTCTGTCTCTCTCTCTATGTAGCGCGCGAGACGTCGTGAGCAGAGCAGTCACTGACAGCAGCGCGAACACGCCACCCGCCCGCAGCACGCTCGTCGACCCACCTGATCCCGCTCGAGCGCGTCGACGCCGCGTTCGCGCTCGCCGACCGCTTCTTCAGCCTGCCGGACGACGTCAAGATGAAGACCCCGTGGAACGGCAAGAACATGGGCTACGAGAAGGAGCGCTGGCGAGGCTCTCTCCCTCTCTCTCTCCCTCTCTCTCTCCCTCTCTCTCTCTCTCTCTCTCTCTCTCTCTCTCTCTCTCTCTCCCTCCCTTGCTCGCCCCGACCCGCCCTCAACTCTCCCTCCCCCTCCTCGCACGACCCTGACCCCCTCCCTCCCTCCCTCCCCCCACTCGCGTGCGCGCCGCAGAACGCCCAGATCCGCCCCTCGACGGGCTACCCGGACCCGAAAGAGTCGCTCCAGATGGGCTTCCAGCGCACGCGCGACCAGGACCTGTCGTGGCCCTCGGACGACGACTGTCCCGGCTTCAGCGACGACGCGATGCGGTTCATGGAGGAGGTGCGCGACTTGAGCGTCAGGGTCATGGAGCTTTTCGCTGAGGGCGTGGGGCTCGTGCGTTCCCTCTCTCTTTTTCCCCTCTTTCTCTCTCGCTTCCTCGAGCGTGCACTGACGAGGGCGTCGAGCCTGCAGCCCAAGGACACGTTCACCGAGGGCACCGTCTCGCCCGACGACGGCGGCGACAAGAACGACTCGATGACGACGCTGCGCATGCTCAAGTACTCCGAGTGCGAGGGCAAGGATTTCGGGCCTGACTACTTCCGCGCTGGGTTCGTCACCTTTCTCTCTCTCTCGCTCTCGTCCACTCGCTTTCCCGCGAACGAGACTCGACTGACCCCACACCGTCGCGTCGCAGCGCCCACGCCGATTTCGACGTCCTGACGCTCCTGTTCCAGCGCGAGGGCCAGGACGGCCTCGAGGTTTGCCCGGGCAAGGACATCACGACCGAGTTTGGGCGCGGCGACAAGTGGACCCCGGTCAAGGTCGAGCGCGGCGCCATCGTCGTCAATGTTGGGGACCAGCTCAAGCGGTGGAGCGACGACCGGCTGCAGTCGTGCGTCTCTCGCTTTCCCCCCTCTCTCCCTCTCTTCCTCTCGCGCTCCCTCGCTCTCTCCTCCCCTCCCCTCCTCTGCGACCCACGTCCTGACGATCAGTTCGTTTCTCGCCCCTCGCCCCTCGCCCCCTCGCAGCACGTTCCACCGCGTGCGGTGCCCGCGCCCGGGCGAGAACCAGCAGGCCCGGTTCTCGCTCGGCTTCTTCAACCAGGCTCGGCGCGACGCCGTCATCCAGGGCCCGGCAAAGCGGTACCCGCCCATCACGGGCGGTGAGTTCCTCGCCCAGGCGATGAAGGTGCGCCCCCAACCTCGTCCCTTTCTCTCTCTCTCCCTCCTTCCCCCTCTCGGTCGCAGGAGGAGACGGTGACTGACCGAGGCCAACCTGGACGTGCAGCGCAACTACGACGCGGCGATGAAGAAGAGCAAGCTCGAGACGTACGAGGTCAAGGCCGAGACGCTCGAGGCCAACAAGGACTTCCAGGTGTCGGGCACGGGCCTCGAGCGCGCAAAGGTCGCCGCCTAGCGTGCGCCACCAGCTCCTCGTTTCGTCCCCTCTCCCTTTCCTTGTCCCCCTCATCTCGGTCTCTGTCGGATTCCTCTCGCTCTCTGTGTCGCGCCTTGAAGGACTTGGCCAGTCGCCGAGATGGCTCGGGCTGGGGGTCTGACGCTGCGCCTTGTCGTACAAAGTAGTCATTCGCAAGTCCCTCCTTCTTGCCTCGTTCGTGTCGAGAGTTGGTACCCTCGAGAAGCGCGAGCGTCGACGAGAGAGAGTTGTCGAGCAGCGAGAACGCGAGTCGAGGGACGAGCAGGGAAAGATACGGGGCCGACTCTCGGCCTAGCTGCGTACGAGAGCTGCGCTTCGTCTTCTGCGACACGGGTATGCCTCGCGCGAGGCAGCAGAAGCACAGTGGCGCTGCAGAGCGTCGCAGAGGCAGAGAGCGAGAGAGGCTGGAGAAGGCGGCGAGGTCGCCCATGTCGCGACGACAGCGGCCGCTGCGGTGCTTGGGGGTTCAGTGCCTCGAGAGCATGTGTCTGTACGTCCACGCGAGCGCGCATCCGGGCAGAGTGCGTTGCGAGCGCGCAGTGCCCTCATCAGCGGGCGAGGAGGGAAGCAGGGGAGGACCTGGTCGAGGGGCTTTGGGAGGACCCGCTCGAGCGTGCACGGCGTCGAGAGGAGCTATCGCGCTGCAGCGGGACGACTGGCAAGGTCCCGGCGTGGTGGGCGGAGTTGCGGGTCGGGTCAGAGCCCGCCTCGTCGTCGCCAGCTCTCCACGGTCGCTCGCACTCTCTCCAGCCTCCTCCTGCCACTGCGCAGCATGACTCGGTTCGCGTTCTACTGCTCTGGGC
This sequence comes from Rhodotorula graminis WP1, assembly GCF_001329695.1. Taxonomy (NCBI): domain Eukaryota; kingdom Fungi; phylum Basidiomycota; class Microbotryomycetes; order Sporidiobolales; family Sporidiobolaceae; genus Rhodotorula; species Rhodotorula graminis. The sequence continues at coordinate 507,023 of NW_017264936.1, forward strand.
ACGGCTTCGGGGTGCGTCCCTCCCCTCCCCCTCTCTCGCGCGGCCGCCCTCGCCTCACTCCTCCCCCCGCACGTCGACCCGAGCTAACTCGGCTCCCTCGTCCGCCCACAGCACGCGACACGCGTCTCTGCCGTCAGCCTCGAGCTCCTCCGTGCAGGCCACGCCGTCACGGTCGTCACCAATGCCCCCGAGATCCCGTTCGCGTCCATCCTGCCCCCGACCGCGCTCCCCGCCGCCGACCGCGACATCGCCAACCCGGGCCCAAAGACGAGCCCGCTCCCGCAGTACGCCGAGTACCGCAGGCGCAACATTGACGCGGGCATCGTCCAGCCAAAGGCGTACGACGTCGACCGCCAGGCGACCTTTGACGTCCTCGACGGGTTCCTCAACCAGCGCGACCAGACGCTCGCCGAGGAGGTGGCGTGGCTCAAGGAGGCCGGGATCGAGGCAGTGTTGAGCGACGCGACGTTCCTCGGCTGGTGCGTCCGCCCCTTTTCTTCCCCCCCCCCCCCCCCTTCTCGACCTCGCCAGCGACGGCGCCGGAGCTGAACCTCGTTCCCTCCTCGCAGTGCCGCCGCCAAGGGAGCTGGCCTCCCGGCAATCATCATCTCCAAGTGCGTGGCCCTGCCTCTCGTCCCTCTCTGCGGCGCACGCGAGAGCTCAACCTCGCTCGCCGCACGCGCAGCTTCACCTTCGACTCGTGCTACTCGTACCTGTCCCATCCTTCCCTTCCCTCGCACGAGTACGGCGTCGCCCAGCCCGAGCCGCCACTCGACCACGCGGTCCTGCACCCTCTCGTCGAGCAGACCGTCGCCGACTACTCGAGCGCGTCGCTCCTCCTGCGCCTGCCCGGCGTCATCCCCATACCGGCGTTCGACACGGACGTGCCCATGCCGTCCGGCCGGTGGGTCAACGACGAGCGCACCGCCTTCGTCCCCGAGGTCGAGGCCATCCTGTCGCGCCCGACCGACTCGATCCCGTCGGCCGCCGACGGCCGCACCGTCATCGACGTGCCGCTCATCGTGCGCGCGCCCTCGCCCGACGCCAACACGCCCGCCTTCCGCGCCGAGCTCCTCGAGTCGATGGGCGTCCCGCACCACCTCCTGTCGAGCAAGGTCCTCCTCGTCTCGTTCGGCGGCCAGGCCATCCCGCGCCCACGCACGCGCCCGCCGACGCCGCTCTCGTCGCCGCTCCTGCGCCGCACCATGAGCAGCCAGCTGTCGTCGAGCCTGTCGTCGCTCGAAGCGCCGCAACAGGACGAGCGGCGCGAGGCGGGCCTGCTCCCGAAAGGGTGGATCGCCATCGTGACGGGCCTGAGCGGCGGCGACAACGCGATCCGCGACGACTTGCCGTACGGCTTCTTTGCGAGCGACAAGGACGTCTACGTGCCCGACCTGACGTGGATCGCCGACTGCGTCCTCGGCAAGCTCGTGCGTCTGCGCCCAACCTTTTTCCCTCGGTCCTCTTTCGCGACCGCGACGCACTAAGCCTCTCTCCCCCTCTCCCTCGCGCGCAGGGGTACGGCACCTGTTCCGAAACGCTGTCGTGCCGCACGCCCTTCATCTACGGTGCGTCCACCACCCCTTCCGTCGTCCCTCTCGTCGCGACCTCCCTGACCCTCCCCCCTCGCCCGCGCACACACACAGTCCCTCGCCCGCTCTTTGTCGAAGAGTTCGGCCTCAAGCGGCTCATGCACGCCCGAGGCGCGTCGCTCGAGCTCAGCCGGGTCGACTTTGAGGCCGGCAGGTGGGAGCTGCACATTGACGAGGCGTACGAGCTCGGGCGCGAGGCCAAGGAGCGCGCGAGGAGGGTCGGGTTCGAGGACGAGAAGGCGGGAGAGGCGATCCGGAGCGAGATTGAGAGGTTCCTCGCACGGTGGGGGCAGTAGATAGTGTATCGAGAGTGCATTGCATCGGAGTGACATCTAGCCGGGAGAGCGGGCGCATGTCGTCGAGGCGAGGAGGTGGGTCGAGGAGGAGGAGGAGGTGCGAGCGGGCGAGCGAGATGGACAACACCTGGCGCTCGATGGCCGCTCCTGCCGGGCACACTCGACTCGCAGCGACGTCTTACGTCGTTCCCGAACAAGTCCGAGCCGCTCGAGGTGCGAGCTGCAGCTCGCCTCGAGGAGAGCGGGCCTCCCCTCGCCTCTCTCTTCCTCCTTCCCCTCACTCGCCACCTCCTCTCTCTCGCCAACGACGACCACGACCACGACCTCGACCACGACCATGGCCACCCTCCCGTCGCACAAGGCCCACCACGACTCGCCCCCGACCCAGTTCCGCAGCGCCGTCTTCCCCTCTCCTCGCGCCCCTCTCTCGCTCGTCGACGTCGAGTACCGCCCGCCGTCCAAGGGCCGCGTCACGCTCCAGGTCGACGCCTGCTTCCTGTCGCAGAACGACGCCATCGCCGCCCTCGGGCTCCGCCACGGCCACGACCACTTCCCCGTCTCGCCCGGCCAAGCCGTCGTCGGCCGTGTCGTCGAGGTCGGTGCGGGCGCGCGCGAGGGAGGACCGGTGACGGCGAGCGGCATGCTCGCAAGCGTCATGGGCAAGCTCAACCTCGGCGGCGGCGGCGGCGGCGGGTCGGCGACGGCGGGCGACGTCGGCGGCGAGCTGCACCGCAAGTTCAAGCCGGGCGAGACGGTCATCGGTGCGCTCTCCTCTCTCTCTCACTCTCGCGAGCGATCCAGACCTGACCCACTCCGACACACAGCTTCGGTCACGCACCAAGGCCTCGGCGAGTACTGCACTGCGCCCGGCGTCTCGACGTGCGACGCCGTCCAGTCGATGCCCCTCCTCGAGCAGTGCGTCGTCGCCGTCTTTGGCGGCCGCGTCCTCGCCGTGTGTGACCGCTTCGAATCGGACGCCGAGCGCAAGACGGACGACGAGCGCGAGGCCCTGCGCCGCATGTGCTCGACGCACCCGGTCGGCGGCGGCGAGGACAAGGGCGGCTGCGACGGAGCGGGCGTCGTCGTCGTGTGGGGCAGCGGGTGCGGCCTCTCTCTCTCTCTCTCTCTCTCTCTCTTTCTCCTCGTCGTCCTTGAGCAGAGCCCTGACGCCGTCGTCGCCGTCCCCCAGCGGCCACGCGAGCCTCGCCTACCACCTCCTGCGCGCCGTCGCCGGCCCGACCAAGCACATCGTCATCGTCTCGCCCTCGCACCACCACCACACGCACCGCGACTACGGCGTCCCGGCGGGCGACCTGCTCCAGGTCGGCAAGTTGGGCCACCTCGACGTCGAGCTGCGCAAGCTCGGCGGCGTCGAGCTCGCCGTGTGCGTCGACCAGCCGGGCTCGAGCGAGGGCTTTGGCGAGCTCCTTGACGCCATGTGCCCCGGCGGCGAGGTGTCGCTCGTGTCGATCGATGCTGGCGGCGGCAAGGGCGAGCTCGAGCTCCCTGTCGGTGCGTCCTCCTCGCCCCTTCTCCTCCCCCACCTTCTCGAGCCGCACTAACCCTCCTCGCCCACTCTGTCGCAGGCGTCCTCCTCTCGCGCTCCCTCACGGTACGCGGCCTCCCCGCCCTCCAGGCCCCGACCATGCACCGCGCGCTCGCCCTCTGCCCCGCGCACGACCTGCACCGCCACGTGTCGGTGCGCAAGCACGCGTTTGGCGTCGTCGGCGTGCGCGAGTGCTGGGACGCCGTGCGCGTGCCGCACGAGGGGTTCGACGCGCACTGCGTCGTGTTTGGCGAGCGCGAGGGCGAGGGTGTCGGACTCGGTGTCGCGGCCTGAGCGGGGGAGGAGCGGATCGGAGGAGGGGGAGGTCGGGCGCTCTGACGGTCTCTCGCTTTTCTCAGTCTCTCTCTCCCTCTCTCTCTGTGTGTGTAGCCTGTCGTCGTCGCTTGCAATCGCTTGTCGTTCCTCTCAAAGTCCCTCGAGAGAAAGCCTTGGAAAGCTGGCTCGCCTCGACCGCAAAGAGGCAAGAACGGCTGAATGGCACGGCGACAACAAGCGCGAGAAGCGCAAAGCTAGAGAGAGAGAGAGAACACGCTGCGGCAAAGACTGCACTCCGCCTCGACCGACCGACCGACCGCCCCTCACTCGAGGTCGAGCCCGCCCTTCCTCACCGCGCCAACCTTGGCCCTGCCCGCCCCACCACCACCACCTGCACCGCCGCCACCCGCCTTCTTGCGCTTCTTGTTGCCGTCGCCGGCCGCCATCTTTTTCGCGAGGTTGGCGCGGCCCTTTTCGGTCTTTGGGCCCTGAGGCTTGAGGACCGACAGGTCGCACAGCGCGCGACGCCCGGGCTCGTCGCGCCAGAAGCTCGGGTGCGTGAAGCCGCTCCACTCGGTGGCGCTCAGGATGGGCGGAGCCGGCGGAGGCTGGGCGGCGGTCGGCGAGGTCGAGGACGTGGTCGAGGCGAGAGAAGGAGGAGGAGGAGGGATGCGCTCGAGCTCGCGCAGCATCTCGGCGACCGACAGGCGGCGGAACCCGTAGATGTTGAGCTGGCGCGCGAGGCTCATGACGCTCGTGTGGCGAAAGTACTTGCCGAGGATCGACAAGAGGCGCTGCGACGAGTGCTGGTAGACGACGCACGTCCCGTCGGCGTTCCAGCGGATCACGTCGTGGTGCGCCGGATTGACGAGGACGTGCTGCAGCTCTGCGGCGCGAGGAGACGCAGGTGGTCCGAGTCAGTGAGAGGGCGCACGCGAAAGAGAGAGAGAAGGAGAGGGACGCACTCGTGATGAACGGCGTCGCGCTCGTCGACGCGCCCTCGTGCGCCGGCGCCGGCGTCGCGCCCTCGTCGCCCGCCTGCGCACCCACCCGATGCGGCCCTGGCGGTGGCGCAAAGCCGTGCCCCGCGCTCGAGCGCCGCCCCTGCCCCTGCCCTTGCTCCTGCCCCAGCGCGCCCTCGTCCACGACCTCGTCCTCGTCGAGCTCCTCGACCCGCACGTCCCACTGCGACGGCAGAGCCGCACGCCGGACGGGCCGCCACTCGCTCGGCATGGCGAGCGACGAGGGCGGTGCAAAGCCCGGGCCGGGCACCTGCTGCTGCTGCTGCTGCTCGTGCGGCTGCTCTTGCTCGCCACCGCCGCCGAACGACATACCCATGCCCGGCGCGCCGCCATAATCGTAAACGACGGCGCCGGCGGCGCACAGGAGGCCGAGGCCGGGCGGCGACGCGGCGGCGGGCGGCGGCGCGTGCGGCAGGTAGGCGTCGCTCGTGCTCGTCGTGGTGGCGGTCGTGACGCCGGACGGGACGCGGGCGCGCTCGTAGGCATAGCGCTGAGAGGGCGAGAAGGGCGAGTCGACGGCGGCGGTGGCGACGCGGGAGGAGGACGAGTAGGGCATGCCGGGTGAAGGAGGCGGGTACGGGCGGCGCGAGCTCGCTGGGTCGAACAGGTCGATGCTCGGGAGGCGGCCGGCAAAGGGGAGGTGGGCGAGGGCGGGGCTCAGGACGAGCGGGAGCGTCTTTGGGCTGACGGGCTCGCCGACGCCGACGCCGTACGACGACGACGACGGGTACGCCGCCGCCGCCGACAGGGGCTTGTACGAGGACGGTCCCGGCGTCGGCGGGCTCGCGCTCCCGCCCGACAAGGTCCTGCCGCGCCCACCGCCGCCGGACAGCTCTGGCGAGGGCGCGATCGGGTAGTCTGAGTATGCGGGCGCGACGACGAGCGTGCCGGACGAGGCCGTCGAGTCGCCCGACGAGCGGTGGTGGACGACGGGCAGCAGCGCCTGGGCGTTGCGCATCGAGTCGACGAACCCGAGAGAGGGCGACGGGAGCGCGCCGGGATGGTGGTCGCGGGCGGCGACGGTGTCGGTCACGAGCTGCTCGTGCGACGGCGGCGGCGGCGGCGGGGCGGCGGGTGCAGGCGGTTTTGCGCGCTCGCGCACGACGGCACTCGTGCCGAGGACGTCGGTCGCGCTAAAGGTCGGGTTGAAGAGCGGGCAGGACGAGGCCGTGTACGGGCTGCGGACGACGGACGAAGACGGGTCAGCTCGGTTTTGGCTCGTGTGCGCCTGCGTGCGCCGGTCCCCAGCTCGTCCATGCTCATTCCGACAGTCCTGCTGCCGTTCACCTCGAGCCCCCTCAACAAAGTGGGCGGTGCTCGGGCGTGCGGGACGCGCGGGGGGAGGGGTTCCGAGAGAGAGGGGCGGGGCACGCCCCACTGGATGCGAGGCAGCTGCACGGCCGGCTGAGCGGTGCCAGGCATCGTGCTCGTCGTCGCCGTTGTCGTCCAGCTGGTCGAGGAGGAGCAAGAGCGAGAGCGACGAGGGAGCGGACGAGAGCCTGCTTCCCGGCCCGCCGAGCTCGCTCTACCGAGCGGGCACCGGTCCGGCTCGTGCGCGGGCCCAGCTCAAAGTAGCCCGCACGCCCGTGCGGTACCAGCTGTCGTCCTCGTCGCCGAGGCGGTGAGAGGCCCGCAACTGCTCGCGGCGGCCGAGTGAGGACTCGACGACGACGGCGGGGGTGGGTCCACGTCGATGGGCGTGGACGGGCACGCGCGGGCGCATCTCGTGCACGAGAGCAGCTCCATGCTCGAGCGGGCAGCAAGGGCTCGGGGCGCGAGTTGGTCGTCGAGCGGGCAGCCGTCCGTTCTCTCGCTCCCTCCTCCGTCGCGCTCTCGCTCGTCCGCCACGCCCTCTCGAGCGCTCTGCTTGAGCGCGTGCGCATCGTACAGCTCTGCAGCCAGGCTGTGCGGCCCTCGTCACGCTCGCATCGAGTCGAGTCGTCCTCGCGCTCGACCTCGCCGCTCTCTCCGCTCGCCGCGTCACCGCACTCTCCTCGTGCGGGCGTGTTCGGCGTTCTCGCAGTGGTCCGCTCAGCACGACGTCTGGGCAGGAGGCGGCCGCCGCACAGCTCGGCTGCGGTGCGGCGACGGCCACTTGCTGGCTCTCCTCGCCCGGCTCAGAGCCTCGAGGTCTCCTGCGATCCAACTGCGCGGCTCTACTCGACGCGCGCTCCTGCGTCCCACCTTTGCGCTCGTGCCACCGCCGAGGCGCTACCGCTCGAGGCTGCGCTGCTCGCCTCGCCTCCTCGCGCGGCGCAACGTTCACCGCTCGCCGACCGCCGCACGATGCTGCCCGCTCGCGCTCGACACGGCGCTCCCGAGTCCCTGTCTCTCGAGCTCACGAGAGGAACGCCCTGCAATCTCGCCCCTCGCCGAGTCGCCGAACCCTCCTCTCCTCCCCCAAGCTCTAGAGCGCTTCATTCCTCACTGACGCTCGCTCGCCCAATCGCACCGAAAAAGAAAGGCTGGTCCACGGTTACGAGGGAGCTCGCTCTAAACTAGCTGCACCCCTTTGAGCCCCTGGACGGGCGCGCGCGCTCGCTCGGCCTGCCCGTCGAGACGCGCTCGCACGGACCTGGCTGCGTACGTCGAGCTTCTTCCTGGCGCTCCTGTACTGCGCTCGCTTCCCTCGCTTCCAAGCGCATCTTCTCGGTGGGCAGCTGCCTGGGCCTGAACGCAGAGCGATGCTTTGTGTCCATGCGCCAGGAGGCCGCATGGCATGCACGGCGCACGGTGCCGAGACTCGAGCCGATCACAGAGGCCATTCTCTCCCTTGTCGACGCAGCGTGGGCATTGCGGCAGAGAGAGGAAAGCTCGACAGCCGCGTGCGAGTGATCTGCAGCGGCGCCGCGTCCACTCGCAGCAATTGTCCGGGACGAGGCGAGCCGCGAGACGAGGCGCAGCGGGTGAATGGGGGTCAGTGCGCGATGTCGACGACGACGACGAGCGAGCGACGGCCGGCTGGCTTGCGAGGATCGGCGCTTGCTTTCAGCTAGGAGGCTTCCACTTGACGTCTGCGCGCTTTAGAGAGCGGTCGCAAGGGTTCGAGGACGGACGACCCGGGTCGCACGCACGCGCACGCCGAGGTTGGAGGTCAACTCGACGGCTCAGGTTCGCGCGCCTCGACGCGCCAGAGTTGTGACAAGTTCCGCCGCCGAACCCCGAACAAGGCACAAATGCGCCTGGGCGCCCGAACCGACGCTCAGCTTCTGCGACAGAGTTTGGGCGTTCGAGAGCGCACGAGAGCAAGAGTGTGAGCGCCGGCCGGCCGTCGAGACCTCGAGACTGGGTCCCGCTCGAGCCTCTCGGAGGGCGGGCGCACGCCTCCTCTGCGGGCCGGGTTGCGAGCGTTCGACGACCGCGTCTCCTGTGCAGCGCGGGCCAAGCTCTCGAACGACAATCTACTGCCGGTGACCACTGAGAGCTTCTGGCACGAGCGCGAGCTGTCGAGGAGGGGGGAGGACGTCGTCTCCCTGCTCCTCCGTACGCTTCGTCCCTCCCTCGAGCACGCACGCAGAACGCGGTCACCCGGCCGACTTGCCCGACCTTCCGACACCGTCGTCGGCGTCGCTTCCGCAGATCAGGGCACCGCCTTTTCATCGCCGTAGCGGGGCGCCTCCCCGCACCTCGCGAGCACGCTCGGTCGGCGGGCGCAAGCTCTCGTTCATTCCGCCCCGACCGGCGGCGCCCTTGTGGCCCTCGTTCGCCGCCCGTTCCCCGATCGACATCGCCCTTTCATCCCTTGGGCTGCAGAAGCCGTGTCCGACGCCTCCTGTTCCGTCCACCGTCGCGTCTTCGTCGACCACACCTCCTCTCGCTCTCCTCGCTTGCTCCCTCCCCGCAGCGCGCGCGCGCTCCAGGTCCCGGCAACCCGACACCGTCCTCCAGCAGCCTGCGAGCCCCACACGGTCGGCCACATCGCGAGCGTATCATCGACCCGAGACGGTCCGCCTCTTGGTCGTCCTCCCCGTCTCGACGCTTGCGGCCCGGTGAAAGGTGCGCACACACTCTCTCTGTGTCTCGCTCGTGGGAATGAACACCGAGGCGCATTGAGGAGGGGGCGCGAGCAGAGTCCATTCTCCCCTCGCCTCGCCGCCTCCCCCGCCTCGCCCGCTCGAGGCTCCTCGCCGGCAGCCGGGCGCTTGGCCCACTGAGCCGGGAGTGCGGCGCTGCATAGAGCGCGAGTCCGGCGTGCAGCACTATGCAGCCTCGGCGCGAGTCCCAAGCCGCGCGACGAGGACGAGAAGCTGACCCTCCCCCTCCTCCTCCTCCTCCGCAGCCTCGTCTCGACCCGCCGTCCCTTCCTTTGTCCTTCCTTTTTCACCCTCGACCTCACTCGGTCAAGACGCACCGGCCTCGACTCGACTCGTGCTCGCTCTCGCCCTCTCGCCCTCGTCAACCTCGAGGTGAGCTCTCGTTCCCTTTCTTCCTTCCCCTCGCGACGACGGCCAAGAGCGGGCGTGGTCCTGACCGTCTGCCGTCCCTCGCGCACTTGAGCAACAGTCTCGACCTCCTCGGCCTCAATCCCGACCGCTTTGACCGCTCGTCGTCGTCGTCGTCGTCGTCGACCAGTCGCCGTTCGTCCCGTCCGCTCGCTCATCGCCTGGTCCGTACATCCCCCACTCGGTCGTCCCTCGCCCGCCTCTATCGACATCAGCTAACCGCTCTTGTCCTCGCCGGGTCATCGTTTGACGAGCAGAACATCGCCCGCCGCCGGCCGCACATGGACGCCCACCTCGCCTCGGCCTCTCGCCATCCCCTCCTCTTCACCACCCCGTCGCCGGGCTTTTCCCAAGGCCGGCCCGACAAAGCTCGCCGCCTCTCCGTCAACCTCACGTCGACGACCAACCCGGTGTCCGTCGCCGCCGAGTCGGCCGCCCTCGCCTACGGCGTCCAGCTTCCCCCGACGCCTCTCTCGCCCGTCGCCGCCTCCGCATTCGGCCTGACGGCCGCCGCACCCGACGACGAGCCCATGGCCGACGCCTTTGCGACGCCGCCGCAGGCGTCGAGGTCGAGCGCGTCGATGGCGCCGAGCGGCAGCGGCGTCCGTGCGACGCTCAGCCCGCTCCTCCTCGACTCGTCGCCGTCCGACGGCCGCCTGCCGTCCAAGAAGCTCAAGGGCGCCGCCAAGCTCCTGCACTCGCCCACCGGCGACGCCATGCCGCCGACGCCGCCGCTCACGCCGCGCCACAACCTGTACCCGGCCGGCGGCGTCGAGCTGCCGCACTCGCCGTCGCCGCCGCCTCGCCCGGCCACCATCTCGGCGCGCGCGCTCCAGTTCCACGCCCTGCACCCGCTGTTCGCGTCGACGTACTCGCTCTGCGAGGAGCTCGGCTCGGGCGGGTTCGGGTTCGTCGTGCGCGCCGAGCGCACTCACGACGGCGCGCCGGTCGCCGTCAAGTTTATCGAGCGCGCAAAGATCCCGTCGCACGGGTGGGTCAAGTCGCGCTCGTGGGGCGACACGCCCGGCCTGACGCAGCCGTCGGGCCCAAAGCTCGTCCCGATGGAGGCGTTCGTCCTGAGGAGCATCCGCCACGAGGGCGTCGTCGCCTTTATCGACCTGTTCGAGGACGACAAGTACTTCTACCTCGTGCGTCGCCTCTCTCTCTCTCTCTCTCTCTCTCTCTCTCTCTCTTTCCCCGTTGCGCCCGTCGTCGAGGCCGTCACTGACTCGCTCGTCCCTTTTCGACCTTCCCAGGTCATGGAGCACCACGGCTCGCCCTGGCAGATCCCCGACAAGGAGGCGCCCGCGGCCGAGACGTCGTCATCGTTGGGCCTCTCGTCGTCGGCCATGGCGCCGACCCTCACGTCGAGCTGGCCTCGCGTCGCGCCCGGCCAGCAGCGCGTCGTGACGCCGACCTCGTCGCCGACGATGCCGACGCCGCTCGTCCTCAACCCGGTGTCGCCGTCGCCCAACCTGCTCGCGCCACCTCGACCGGCGCCGATGGAGCGCCGCAGCTCGTGCGACCTGTTCGAGTGTGCGTTCCTCGTCCTCCTCCTCCCTCGCCGTCTCTCGCGCGCCCGGACCTCGTCACTGACTCTTTCGCTTCTGCTCGCGCGCTCGCTCGCAGGCATCGAGCAGTACCGCCGCTTTGACGAGGCGACGGCCAAGTACGTCTTTGCGCAGATCGTCGAGATCGTCTACTCGCTCGGCCTCATGGGGATCTGCCACCGCGACCTCAAGGACGAGAACCTCGCGATCGACAACCAGTTCCGCGTCAAGCTCATCGACTTTGGCTCGGCCGTCATCTTTGACCCGCGCCAGCCCTCGCCGTTGTACCAGCGGTTCCAGGGCACCAAGTCGTTCGCGAGCGCCGAGATCCTCCGAGGCGACCTGCACCAGGCGCCGCCGTCCGAGGTGTGGTCGCTCGGCGTCCTCCTGTCGATCCTCGTCACGGGCGAGTGCCCGTTCGTCGACGCCGAGGCGGCCAAAGCCGGCGTGCTGTCGCGCCCCAAAGTCCGCCTCAACCCCGAGGTCGAGCACCTCATGCACGCCTGCCTCGAGGTCGACATCTCGAGGCGCATCACAATCTCGCAGATCCGTCGTCACCCGTGGATGTCGGCCCTCTTCCGCCCTCGGGCGTGAGCGCTCGCTCCTCCCTCTTCCTCCCTCCCTCCCTCTTTCCTCGTCCTCGATCTGTCCACAGCCCCACCCTCATTCCTAGGTCCCTCTTGTTGTCCTCCTCTCTTTTCAGTGCCGTTACCACCGCGCCCTCGTTCGTTTCTTTGCATTTACCCCCCCTTCTCCGCCCTCGTCGTTCGTTCCCCCCTCGCCCTCGAGCCCCGCGTCCCCCTCGTCTGTGCGGTCTGTAGCATACCCCTCGCGCGCTCTCTGCGGTCCTTCTATCTACGCCTGTCGGCGACATTTGCTCCACCTCGACGTGTTTTGCGGCGAGAACGAGAGGTCCCGGAAGTGACTGCGCGAGCTTTCGAGGCGCCCGCGCCTCTCCCTCTTCTCTCCCTCCTTCCCTCCTCCCCTCTTGTCGCCCCGTCGCACACACACGCACACACACACCCCTCTCGCACAGCTGCGCCGCCAGGTGACGTCGATCCCGTGGGCGCCGTTCCAGCTGCACGCCGTCGTCCTCGCCGTCTTTGCGTCGCTCGTCGCACCGTTTGGCGGGTTTTTCGCGTCGGGCTTCAAGCGCGCGTTCAACATCAAGTGCGTCCCCGTCTCTCCGTGTACAGCGAGAGCAGAGAGTCGGAGAGTCGGAGAAGAGCGAGCAAGAAGGACTAACTCCTCCTCCTCCTCCTCGCGCAGGGACTTTGGCGACTCGATCCCGGGTCACGGCGGCATGACGGACCGCATGGATTGCCAGTTCCTCACGGGCATGTTCGTGTTCGTGTAAGGGGAAACTCTCGCATTTTCGCGCGAGGACGACGAGGACGACTTGGAACTGACCCCGAGGTCCGTGCGCGCGCGGGTACCATTCGGCCCTGATTCGCGACTCGCACTACACGGTCGGCTCGGTCCTCGCTACGGCCGTGTCGCACTTGTCGACCGAGCAGCAGATCGAGCTCGTCGCCGCCCTCCAGCAGGCCATCCGCAGCCAGATGTGAGGCGCTCGAGGTGGAGGAGAGGAAGCGCGACGCAGCAGGCATACCATCTCGACAGCTCCTGAAAATAAATGCATCGTTGTCTGGCGAACGAGAGGGCGAGCGGGAGTCGCCGACCGAGAGAGAGAGAGGGGGAGGGAGGGAGAGGGGGCCGAGCGGCGAGGACAACGAGCTCTCTCACGCGTCTCTCGGCTCGCTCCCACCCATGCGTTGGGTCCTCAGCTCGCAAGCTAGGGCTGCCCGCGGCGCTGGCATATCCTGCTCGCGGCAGATCAGGGTGTGCGGCGCTCGACGCGCTCGACTCGGTTTGAGAAGGCCGCCGTCATCCGGCTCCAGCTCGCTCCTTTCCGCGGCTACGATGGTTCCCGCGCTGCACTCGCATTCTTGGACACGGAGAAATGTCGTCCACAGCCGCGCTGGGCTGGCTACGCGGCGACGAGGTGGCTCGTGCACGTGGCTCGCGCGGCGGCGCCCGGTTCGTCCTGCGCACTTGCCTGGCGATACACTCGGGCGAGCCCAGCTTTCGCCCACGCAGACTCGAGGCACTCGAGTTTCGAGAGACGCTAGCCGGGAGACGGACTCTGCGAAAGATCTGGCGAGAGGCCCGAGCGCTCGAGCGAGCGAGCCGCGCAGCGCAAGAACGGACGGCCTTGCCGGCTCGTAGGCGAGCCACTACTGCACACGGGACCGGAACGACTACTTCGCGATTGCTGGACGAGCTACGGACGCTCGCGAAGGAGCAAAAGGGCGACCGCGCCGTGATTCGCTCCTGCCGCGCCAGACTTTCGCGATCCCGCTCGCCTCGAGCGATCATGGCCAGGGCACAAGTCTGTCGCAGACCTCTGTCAGGACCCACAGCCGACTGTACTTGACGGAACCGGGCAGGGACGTCGAATCTGGGCGAATCTCCTCCTCCTGTTCCTTCTCTTTCTGCGCGAGGTCGGCCAGCTGCTGTCGTTGTACGGTCGTCGAAAGCGCTCTGAGTACGAGAGTATTGATCGTACTATTCAATGCGAGCTCGAGAAGGCCAGCAGGGGCGGGAATGCCGAGGGGAGAGTTTGCGGATCCTGGGCACCTTTCTCCCAGGCCCGCAAAGCTGCACTTGCTCGAGTGCAAGCTCATCGGCGGCTGCCTGTCTGCGTCGCGATCCTATGCGAGCTCCGTGAAGCAGTCCAGGTTCGGGCAGAAGCAGCGCCCTCGCGGCGAAAGAAGCGAAGCGAGTTGGTGCGGCCCACAGCCGAGGTCGAAGCGTCGAGTCGGCTGGAGGTTCGCTCGCTCGCAGTGCTCCGCTCCGGAGCGTGCAGTACAAGGAGCCGCCTCGCGGTCTGACGAGAGTAGAGCTGCGCCTACAGCTCGCCGTGTCCGGGCGAGCGCACCTCCTGCGACTCGCTCGCTCGCTCCAGAGAGAGGCTCGTGCGCAGCCCTGCCTCTCTCTCGCGCACCGTTGCAGCTCGTACATCGCTCGCTCGTGAAGCTAGACGTCGCTCGACGACGTGTCTGCCGCACTCTTTGCGCCTCGCGGCTCGACCCCGCTCGAGCGCTCGTTCCTCTCCTCCCTCGTCGTCATCTCACAGCTCGAGCAGTTCCACGACGAGGACGCTGCGTGCTCCTCAGTTTGGGAGCATGGACCGCTCGCGAGTTCGAGCGAGCGCGAGAGCGAGCAAGAACCGAAGACGTGCAAACGGCCTGCTCAAACGAGGCGAGCGAGCCGGGCGGGCGTCGAGCAACTTGCTGAACGGCGTCGCCGAACCTGCCGCAGGACGCGCGGGCGACACAGGCGAGGTCTGCACTCGCAGCTCGGGCTCGGGCGCGCCGAGGGAAGCCGCGAGAGGCGTCAACTTTGCCCACCTCGCCTCGTCCCTCCTCTCTCTCTCGGTCGGCGACTCCCGCTCGCCCTCTCGTTCGCCAGACAACGATGCATTTATTTTCAGGAGCTGTCGAGATGGTATGCCTGCTGCGTCGCGCTTCCTCTCCTCCACCTCGAGCGCCTCACATCTGGCTGCGGATGGCCTGCTGGAGGGCAGCGACGAGCTCGACCTGCTGCTCGGTCGACAAGTGCGACACGGCCGTAGCGAGGACCGAGCCGACCGTGTAGTGCGAGTCGCGAATCAGGGCCGAATGGTACCTGCGCGCGCACGGACCTCGGGGTCAGTTCCAAGTCGTCCTCGTCGTCCTCGCGCGAAAATGCGAGAGTTTCCCCTTACACGAACACGAACATGCCCGTGAGGAACTGGCAATCCATGCGGTCCGTCATGCCGCCGTGACCCGGGATCGAGTCGCCAAAGTCCCTGCGCGAGGAGGACGAGGGGAGGAGGAGGAGGGTCAGTCTCGCTCGCTCTCTCTCCGACGACTCTCTGCTCTCGCTATACACGCAGTGGACGGGGACGCACTTGATGTTGAACGCGCGCTTGAAGCCCGACGCGAAAAACCCGCCAAACGGTGCGACGAGCGACGCAAAGACGGCGAGGACGACGGCGTGCAGCTGGAACGGCGCCCACGGGATCGACGTCACCTGGCGGCGCAGCTGTGCGAGAGCGGGTGTGCGTGCGTACGACGAGGGGGCGCGAGGAGGGAAGGAGAAAGGGAGGGAAGGGGAGGGAGAGGGAGGGAGGTGAGCTCGCTTTGACCCGACCCGACCCGACCGACGCTGACGACGACAACGACTGAAAGAGGGACGCACGACGGGCTCGAGCATGGCCGTGACCGACTGCGGGAGGGCGAGGTCGCGCCAGACAAAGACGTTGTTGGGCTCGCACGCCGTCGACGAAAAGGCCGACGTCGACAGGTCCTGGACGGGGCAGATCATGTAGTCGTACCGGATAAAGAGCGTGCCCCACTGCTCGCGCTCTCCTGAGTTAGTGCTCGTCCGGATCTCTGAGGAAAGAGAGAGAGAGGGGGGGGGGGGGGGGGGGGACGCACGACGATGGCAAAGAGGACCGTGACGAAAAAGGCGCCGACAAAGCCCTCGACCGTCTTCTTGGGGCTGAGCTTGATGAGCTGGTGGCGCCCAAACAGCATGCCGCACACGTACGCCGCAATGTCGTTCATGATGACGAGCGACACGGGGACCCAGAACCAGATCATGCCCTGCGTCGGGTCGAGAGTCAGTGCGGGCCATGGAAGGAGGAGCGAGAGGGGGACGACGCACCTCGAGGATGTTGTCGACGATAAAGTGGCTCGAGACGACGATGAGGAGGAGCGACATGTGGATCCACCCAAACAGGCCGAACTGGCGCCGGAGGCTGTTGCGGTTCAGGGTCGCGACAAAGCTGACGAAGCCTGTTTCCGTGCGAGAGAGAGAGGCCGTCAGTCTCACGCGCGTACACACACACACAGAGAGAAGGGACGCACCGATGACGTAGAGGCCAAAGCTGATGAGGCGGTGGTGCTGGGCGAACGAGTAGGCGGTCGGGAGGAACGACGCCTGGAGCGTCAAGATGTGCTTGAAGTAGTAGATGAGCGACTCGCCGTAGAGGTAGTAGTTGGTGACGGCAAAGAAGTACCTGGGGAGCGGGTCAGGTCTCGGCGCGACACGAGGAGAGAGAGAGAGAGAGGGGGGAGACGCACCAGGCCATGCGCCGGCTCCACCGCTCGCGGTCCTCCTTGCGCCCCTTGCGCTTGGCCTCGCGCTCAGGCGTCCTGACCGCCTTGGGCGCCTCGTCGCCCGCCGCCGCCGCCGTCGTGGGCCCGGCGTACCCGGCGTCAAACAGGGCCGTCAACTCTTTGAAGACGGTGGCCTGGCACACAAACACGAGCGCGATGACGTAGACGTGGCCCATGAGGACGAGGCCGATGCAGCCACCGGCCATGACGACGCCCCACACGGTACGCGTCACGATGGCCTTGAGCTTCTTGCCCGGGTCGTGGTCGGCGCCCGTGTAGGCCTCCTTGGGCCGGTGGTCGACGACGTGCTGCTGCGCGTGCTGCTCGGCGCTCGAGGTCGCCGAGTGCGTGCCCGGGGCGGGCGCAGGCGATTGAGGGCGCGGCGAGTTGGCGAAAGGCGACGTCGGCGCCGTCGTCGCAGGTGCGGGCTCGGCGACGCTGTCGTCCTCGTCGTCGTCGTCCGAGTCGTCCGAGCCGTACGCCGCCATCGACTCGCCCTCGTCGTCCGACGTGACCGACTCGGCGTGCGCCTTTGCCGGCTCGACGACGCTCGGCACGGCGCCGCGCACCTGCTCCTGGACGGCCTGCGCGGCGGGCGCGACGGCGTCGACGACCTCGCTCGCCGTGTCCTGGACGGCCTCGCGGGCCTGCTCGGCGCGCTCGACGACGGCGTCACGTGCGCCGTTGACCGTGTCGGCGACCTGCTGTCGCGAGGGGAGGGCGGGCACAGGCGGAACAGCCGAAGCCGAGGGTGCGGCGGCGGCGTCGCTGTCGGTCGCGTGGGCCGAGCCGCCGAGTGCGGCGTTGGACGACTGCTT
Source organism: Rhodotorula graminis WP1 (assembly GCF_001329695.1). Classification (NCBI taxonomy): domain Eukaryota; kingdom Fungi; phylum Basidiomycota; class Microbotryomycetes; order Sporidiobolales; family Sporidiobolaceae; genus Rhodotorula; species Rhodotorula graminis. Next base: position 523,733 of record NW_017264936.1, read on the forward strand.
GCGGAGCTTTGCGCGTTGGCGGGCGAGGGCCTTCTTGGACGGCGTGGCCGGGGTCGTGGTCGTGGTCGACGAGGTGGTGGTGGCCAGGTACGGTGCGTCTTCTTCGCTCGACGACGCGTCGTCGAGCTTGACTGTGCAAGTGCGTGTGTGTCAGTAGCATGATCAGGTCGAACCCGCTGGCGGTGGTGGCCTTGTTGTCGCTCCCTCGCCCCCCTCCCCCTCTCTCCGCCTCGTCGTGCCCGATGAGCGGACCCACCTCGCCGCTCGCCCACGCCCGCACGCCAGCCTCGAGCGCCGCTCCAGTCCCCCTCAGACACCGTCTCGAGAGCCCTGCAGCCCGTCCACCGGACCGCCCCATCGCTCCCTCGCCCGAGTTGCCCCATGACGAGCTCCGCCCTTCCACCACCACCTCGACCGGACCACACCGAGAGAGAGAGAGAGGGAGGGGACGCACGGGCGTCAAAGCGGCCTCGGCTGGCGACGTCCGGTAGGGCACCTGCTGCAGCTTTCGAGCGGGCCATGGTGGGAGATGGCTGAGGGAGAGGAGGGGCAGCAGCTCGCCCGGTTCAGAGGCTCGTCGCGCGTGCAAGTTGCGCGCACGTGTCGCCTCGCTCTCTGTCTCTCTCTCTCTCTCTCTCTGTCGAGAAAGCAGCTCGCTCCAGCACCGACGCTCAACCTCACGAGAGAAACGCCCACAGGCTCTGCAAGTTGCGACGCCCGCTCTTGGACCGCTCTCGCCGCCGCGCGCCCAGGCCCTTCGCTCCTCGCTCAGTCGACCTCGACGACGAGCTGCTCGCCCTTGGTCTGAGCTGCACGCACGGCCGTGAGAGTCAGTGACTGCCCTCTCTCCGAGTACCGGCCGTAAGAGAGAGAGAGAGAGACGCACTGTCAAAGTCGACAATCACGTCGCGCCCAATCTCGCAGTCCTTGAGCTGCGCCCGGTCGCGCACCTGGACGCCGTTCGAGATGACGCACCCGTCGAGCTTGACGCTGTTGCGCGCGAGCGAGGGCGGTCAGTCCTGGTGCGCGCGCGAGAGACGAGAGAGAGGGACAGGGACAGGGACAGGGAGGGAGGGAAGAAGAGGGAGACGAGGACGCACTTGTCCCCAACGACGACATTCTCCATGAGGACGCAGTTGGTGAGCTTGCTCCCTTTCCCGATGACGGTCCCCCTCCCGACGATGCACCGCTTGATGCCGACTTTTTCGCCGAGCTGGGCGTACACCGACGCGTGCAGGTGCGAGTCGGGCGAGATGAACACGCCCGAGGGGGTGCCCGTCGGCGCTGGCGCAGGGGGGAGGAGGCGCAGAGCCTGCGGGCGTGCACGTCGTCGCTCGTCAGTGTGCCCGTGTCGACGCCGGGGGACCACACGCCGAGAGAGAGAGAAAGAGAGAGAGAGAAAGAGAGAGAGAGGGACGCACCGCCCGGTTGATCTCGACAAAGCCGCTCACCGTGTTGCCACGGCCACAGAACCCGTCGCTCGCGCGCCACACGACCACCTTGCACCCGCCCTTGCCCGCCCTCGCCGCCGCGACGCTCTTCCTCGCCGCCCCAGCTCCGGACCCGTCGCCGCCCTGTGCGCCCGCTCCTGCGCCTGCGCCCGCCGCCCCACCCTGCGCCGCCGCACTCGCACTCGCGCTCGCGCCCGCGCCCGCGAGCCCTCCCAGCCCTCCCGCCCCAGCAGCGCCAGTCGGCGTCCCTACCAACGACCCCGCCCCTTCGACCGCGCCGCTGAACGGTCCCTGGTCCTCGTCGGCCCTCCACGACGCGCGTCCAACGAGCGCCGGCGTGTTGACGCCCGTTGCCGTGCCCGTCGCGGTCCCACCGCCGCCGCCTCCTTCGCCGGCCGCCTCGAGGCCGAGCACGTCCTTGCGGCGCGTGCCCGCCGGTGGCTGGGTCGTGCTGCGCCCGAGTGCGAGGCCGTCCTCGCGCGCGGGCGCCGGTGCCGGTGCGGCGCCCTTGCCGCCCGCTCCTCCTCCTCCTCCTCCTCCCTTGCCGGCCCCCTCGAACCCAAGCAGCGCTCTCCCGCTCCCGCCACGGCGCCACGCCCTCCTCGCGATCCACCCAACGAGCGCAGGCAGGTCCTCGCAGCGGCGGACGGCGCGCGCGAGGTCGCCCTCGCGGGCGGCGAGGAGCGGGAGGACGAGCGACGAGAGGATGTAGAGCTGGGTCGGGAGGAGGGAGGTGGTGAGGGTTGGGGAGGGGTAGCTGTGAGGGGAGGGAGGAGG